>NW_026652297.1:31096432-31286432 GCF_009828535.3 Hylobates moloch | reverse complement strand
AATTACAGCAACTCCAGAAGTGTATGCCAAAATCAATTTTATCATAAGGAAAAAAGGTGTAAGATTTCAGTCTCACTTTCAGGATAGCAGCTGGAGCTGCCCATTAATCGTCTGGACTGCTTTAAGCAGCAGAAGCAGCAGCTGAGGCTTTTTCCCAACCTGCCCTCCTCCCACTTGAAGGGAAAATTTACCAAAGGGGAAGAGTTACCAGACCGTGCAGGGTGCTGGGGTTGGGCGCCACTGCGGGTAGTCCCACAGCAGGAAGGGGTCCCCATCCCATCCTGCCAGATCTCCCTGCTCTACGGTGGCCCAAAAGTCCCACTGAAGGCCTTCCCTGGCTTCTGGGCACAACAGCTTTCCCAGTGAACACAATGAACTAAAATAAAAGCTTTCTGGAACTAACAAGCAGTTGTCGCGAAACTAAACTTTATATTGTAAGTGAGCATTAACAAGCCAATGGAAACCAGGCTGGTGAGTATGGGAGGCTGGGTTCTGCTGACCAGCAGTGGCATTGCACTGCCTGACAACATCCCATACAAAGGTGTCGGCCTCTGATCACATTTGTGGAGCTTTGAGACCCTGCTCACTATTCCACGTACTGGTCAGTGGACATTTTTATGTTCAAAATAAAAATCTTCTGTATGAGCCTAAGGTAACTGTAAATGTCTAGAGCTAGGTGTGCTGCCATCTTAGGAACATCTGTCAATCCAGAATGGACAAGGCCATTTCCAAGTTCAAGGTGATTTATGGGTCTAAAGCTAAGGTAGTAATTCTTAGGATTTACAAGCCCTGTCACTGGTCTGAGTTTGGCCTACAAGTGGCAATGTGGGATGAGAAAGAAAGCTGTATGAGTCTCACAGGCTATTACCAAGACCTTGTATGGGCTTTTGTAAATTACTAAAGGGGCTGCTTGGCCGCCCCCTGGAATCCCTAGGTCATATTTTTTCTACTGGGACCACTAGGTTTATCAGTAGCTGAACCACTTAGGAGCTATTCCTCCTTGACCAGGCTTGCCCACGAGTTCTCTGAGGCTTCAGAATTCATGATGGCCTGGTCTGAAATGTATTCCTCTCGTAACCAGAATATATTTTGGTTCAACTTAAGACTCCATCAAAATTGTAGTGCAGGGGGAAGGCTGGGCACATCTACTTCCTCTATTACTAGGGTGGGGATATAGTATTTTCCAGGAGTGGGCAGGTTATACCCAAACTGGGCATCTACTTAGGAGGTGATTAGAGCACTCAGACCCAGGGGTAGGATGGTAATTAATATGGATGAAGGAATAAGAAGAGAGGCAGAGAAGATCATACCTAACACCTTCCCCCAGCACGCACTGTGGGCATTTCCACTCTACATCAGAAACAAAAGATCAAGCAACAGAAATTAAAATTTAGGGCCTGGCATGGTGGCTTACACCTGTAATCCCAACACTTTGGTAGGCCAAGGCGGGCGGATCGCTTGAGTCCAGGAGTTCTAGACAAGCCTGGCCAACATGGTGAAACCCTGTCTCTACTAAAAAAAATACAAAAATTAGCTAGGCATAGTGGCACATGCCTATAATCCCAGATACTCAGGAGAATGAGAGAGGCTGAAGCACAAGAATCGCTTGAACCCAGGAGGCAGAGGATGCAGTGAACCAAGATCATACTGCTGCACTCCAGCCTGGGCAACGGAGTGAGACTCTGTCTCAAAAAAAAAAAAAGGAAAGAAATTAAAACTTAAATCAGAAGTGGAATAAGACATAAGATGGGAACAGACAACTCGAAGCAGAATAAATATGAAGAAAATCACATATAAGCATAGCATAGTCAAACTGCTATAAACCAAAGATAAGGAGAAAATTTGTTTAACTTTTATCTGAGGTTCAGGAGAACAGGTGCTGGCTTGTTATGTGGGTAAATTATGGTCACAGCAGTTTGGTGAACAGATTATTCTGTCACCCAGGTAATAAGCATAGTACCTAATAGGTAGTATTTCAATCCTCTCCCTCCTCCCACCCTCAAGTAGGCCGCAGAGTCTGTTGTTCCCTTCTTGTGTACTCAATGTATAGCTCCCACTTATGAGTGAGAACATGCAGTATTTGGTTTTCTGTTCCTGCATTAGTTCGCTTAGTGTTATGGCCTCCAGCTCCATTATTTTTGCTGCAAAGGACATGATCATGTGCTTTTTTATGGCTGCGTAGTCTTACGTGGTGTATATGTATCACGTTTTCTTTATCCAGTCTACCACTGATGGGCACTTAGGTTGGTTCCATAATTTTGCTATTGTGGATAGTGCTGTAATGAACATACCTGTGCATGTGTCTTTATGGTAGAATTATTTACATTATTTGGGGTATATACCCAATAATAGGATTGCTGGGTCTAATGATACTTCTGTTTAAGTTCATTGAGAAATCACCACACTGCTTTCCACAATGCTTGAACTATTTTACACTCCCACCAACAGTATATAAGTATTCCCTTTTCTCTGCAACCTTGCCAGCATTTTTTTTTTATTTTTTAATAATAGCCGTTCTGACTGGTATTTCTCTACTGATCAGTGATGTTGAGCATTTTTTCATATGCTTGTTGGCTGCGTGTATGTCTTCTTTTGAAAAGTGTCTGTTCATGTCCTTTGCCCACTTTTTAACAGGGTTGTTTTTTGCTTATTAATTTGTTTCAGTTCCTTATAAATTCTGGATATTAGACCTTTGTTGGATGCACAGTTTGCAAAAACTTTCTCTCATTCTGTGGGTTGTCTGTTTACTCTGATGATACTTTCTTTCACTGTGCAGAAGCTCTTTAGTTTAATTAGGTCCCATTGTCAATTTTTATTTGTGTTACAATTACTTTTGTTATCTTCATCATGAAATCTTTGCCAGGGCCTACATCCAGAATGGTATTTCCCAGGCTATCTTCCAGGGTTTTTATAGTTTTAGGTTTTGCATTTAAGTCTTTAATCTATTTTGAGTTGATTTTTGTATATGGTGTAAGGAAGGGGTCCAGCTTCAGTCTTCTGGATATGGTTAGCCAGTTATCCCAGCACCACTTATTGAATAAGGAGTCTTTTCTCTATTGCTTATTTTTGTTGACTTTGTCAAAGATTGGATGGTTGTGTGTGACTTTATTTCTGGGCTCTCTATTCTGTTCCATTGGTCTATGTGTCTTTGTACCAGTACCATGCTGTTTTGGTTACTGTAGCCCTGTGGTATAGTTTAAAATTGGCAAATGTGATGCCTCCAGCTTTATTCTGCAGAGATAAACTTTTAAGAGTTTTCTCATTAGCTCTGGTTCTAAGCAATTTTATTACTATGTACCTTGGTGTAGATTCTTCTTATCTCTTATGCTTGGAGTTCGTTGTGTGTCTTGGATCTGCAGGTGTATGGTTTTCATCATATTTTGAAAAATTTTGGTCATTATTTCTTTAAATATTTTTTGTTTCCCTTTTCCTTTGGTGACTCCAATGACATGTATATTAGGCTGCATAAAGTTATCCCACAAGTCACTGTTGCTCTATCATTTTTTTTATTATTGTTCTTTATCTTTTTGGTTTATTTCTATTGCTATGTCTGAGGTTCATTAATATTTTATTCTACAACATCTAATCTGTTATTAATCTCATTCAGTGTATGTTTTCATTCTGACCTTATAGTTTTCTATTTCTAGAAATTTCATTTGGGTCTTTTTTTACATCTTTCTTGTGTCTACTTGGTTAATCTTTTTGTAGCTTCTTAAACATATAGCATATAATACATTGCTCTTTCCTCTAGCTTCTTAAACATATGGAATACAGTCATAATAACTGTCTTAATGACCTCTTCTACTAATTCTGCCTTCTAAGTTGCTTCTGGCTCAGTTTCCATTTCTTTTTCTCCTCATTACAGGTGATATTTTTCTACTTCTGTGCATACCTGGTGATTTTTGCCAGACATTGTGAATTTTGCCTGCTAGATTTTAAAAATCTTATAAATATTCTTGAGTTTTGTTCTTTGATGCAGATAAGTTACTTGATAACAACTTTACCTTTTTGATTTTTGCTCTTAAGCATTGTTAGAGACCACAAAAATAGAATTTAATCTAGGCCAAATTTTGCCCCAATACTGACTCACAATCTTTGAGTACTCTACCCAATGTGCCATGAATTATGAGGCTTTCCACTCTGGCTGGTGGGAACAGGCACTATTCCTAGACCACTATTCCAAGCTTCCTAAATCTTGGCCAGAATAAATTCATTAATTTATTTAGATAGATTTATTAAGCACCTTCATGTTAATAGCACCAAGGACTGTTCCCTCTCATCCTTTTAAGTGGTTCTTTTCCCAGCATTATGTACCTTCTTCATACACAGGAGCCAATCAGGAGTTAGCTGAATACCTGAAGGGACCTTCTGCAGATCTCTAGAATTCTCTCAGTAAAACCTCTCTCATCTCCAGTACTCTGCCTGTGAACTCTAACCACCTTGTGAACTCTGGCTATCTTGGCCTTTTTAAATTCTCTCCTTAACTCAGGGAGACCTCTGATTTCTACTAGGGTTCCCTCTGTCTGCACTGCAGTCTGGAAATTCTCCCTGGGCAGTAAAGTGGAGCAATCAGAGGGTCACTTGAATTGTTTCCTGATTCTCAGTGATCACTGTCCTTTGTTGCTTCATATTCAATATCTTTTAAAGTGTTATTTAATTTACTTTTCTAGTTGTTTCAAACCCCCTAAAAATGTAAATTCAATCCTTGTTACTCCATCTTGGCTGAATCCACAAGTCCTCTGTCTTCCATTTTCTTTTTAAAAGATTAAAAAATGAGAGCAAATGTCTTTTATATTTACTATTTCTTGCACTCTTCATTTTTTGTGTACATTTGAGTTTCTATCTAGCATCATTTTCCTTCAGTCTAAGGAAACCCTTTAAATAATTTCTGATAGTTCTAGTCTTCTGGCAATGAATTAGCTTGTTTGTATGAAAAATGTCCTTATTTTATATCTACTTTTAAAGAATGTTTCTACTGGATATAGAACTCTAGGTTGGCATTTAAAAAAAAATTAGCATGTTAAATGGCATTCATTTACCTTCTGGCTTGCACTTTTTCTGACAAAAATTCTGTGTTAACTCTAATTTTTTTTCTCTTATATACAATGTTTCTTCATAGTTTCTTTAAAATGTTCTCTTTCTCAATTTTTTTCAACAATTAGATTATAATGTTCTTTGATGTGATTTTGTTTAATTGTTGCTGTCTCTAAGACAATATGTTTAACTCCAAAGGTAAGCATTCTTTCTGTTCTCCTAGCATAGGACTATACACAGTTGCCATCTATATTAAGTTTACTGAATGGCAGAGCAAAAGCATCCTGAACAGGGATTCAGGAGACCTTGGTTTTGGTCCTGGTTTTGTCTTAGTGTGCGTGCCTCAGGCAACTCACTTCACTTCCCTGAGATTTTGTCTCATCCTCTGCAAAAGAATGTTAGGAACAAAAGATCAGCAAGCTCTCTTTTAACTTTAAATCTGAAGCTTCCTGAATCTTGGCCAGAATAAATTCATTAATTTATTTAGAAACAGTTATTAAGCACCTTCATGTTAAGCACTGATATGGTTTGGCTGTGTCCCCACTCAAATGTCATCTTGAATTGTAGCTCCCATAATTCCCATCTGTCATGGGAGGGACCCAGTTCTCATGATGGTGAATAAGTCTCACAAGATCTGATGGTTTTATAAAGGGGAGTTCCCCTGCACAAGCGCTCTCTTGCCTGCCGCCACGTAACACATGCCTTTTGCTTTCCACCATGATTGTCAGGCCTCCTCAGCCACATGGAACTGTGAGTTCATTGAACCTCTTTTTCTTTTTACATTACCCAGATTTAGGTATGTCTTTATCAGCAGCATGAAAACGGCCTAATACAAGAACCTTCCCAGTGGCTGAAATACAAAGAGACCCAAGATAGCATCCTAAACCTCAGGGAACCCTGTTATTGGATGGCACAAACATTAAAAATACCTGATATTCAATATCCTTTGAAGTGTTATTTGATTTACTTTTCTAGTTGTAAAAGTGGGCTGGTGGAAGAAGCAAGGACGCATCCACTGGTGCCTCCCATGCCTCACTAAGGGGAATCCCTTAGATCTGTCTTTGCCTTTTTCTGCTGTAGATGGTGGATGGCTGGGCCTCCATCAGTGACTTCCCAGAATGCTGTGAGTATCCAGTGAGAGAACAGATCCCCAGGCACGTCCAGACACAAGGGTATCCCACAGCAAGACGTGAGGGGAGTGCGTTCGGCCAGTTTGCTTGGTTCACCAAGCCCGACCCTCTCTGAATATGACCATAGAACAGCATCATTTCAGGCTCTTTCTGGAGCCTCAGCCTGACAAAGGGAGCCTCTGCAGCCCAGAGGGGAGCTCTATTAGTCAGCTCAAGCTGCTGTAACAAAATAGCACAGACTCAGTGGCTGACACAACAGAAATGTGTATCCTCACTTTTCTGGAGACTGAAAGTCTGAAATCAAGGTGTTGGCAGTTTTCTCCTGAGGCCTCTCTCCTTGCCTTGTAAATGGGTGCTGCTGTAACTGAATGTTTGTGTCTCTCCCAAAACTCACGTGTTTAGGGGAGTTTGTTCCTTCTTTTTGTTTTGTTTTGAGATAAAATCTTAATCTGTCACCCAGGCTGGAGGGCAGTGGTGTGACCTTGGCTCACTGCAACCTCTGCCTGCCGGGTTCCAGCGATTCTCCTGCCTCAACCTCCCGAAGAGCTGGGACTACAGGCATGCAACACCACGCCCAGCTAATTTTTTTTGTATTTTTAGTAGAGATGGGGTTTCACCATGTTGGCCAGGCTGGTCTTGAACTCCTGACCTTAAGTGATCTGCCTGCCTCAACCTTCCAAAGTGCTGGGATTACAGGCACGAGCCGCTGTGCCCAACCTGTTCCTTTGTTTATAGACAGAGGGTCTAACTCTTGCACTGTCACCTGGACTGGAGTACAGTGGCATGCTCATAGGTCACTGAATTCTCAAATTCCTATGCTCAAACAATCTTGCCACCTCAGTTAGGACTACAGATGCACTCCACCATCCCCAGCTAAGTTTTTTCAATATTTTTTTAGAAATGGGGCCTCGCTATGTTACCCAGGCGGGTTTCAAACTCCTGGCCTCAAGTGATCCTCCTGCCTCAGCTACCTGAGTTGCTGGGATTACAAGCAGGATCCACCAAGCCCAGCTCTCAAAATTCACGAATTGAAATCTAATCCGCAAGGTGATGCTATCAGGAGATGAAGCCTTTGAGAGATGATTCAGTCATGACAGTGGAGCCCTAATGAATGGGATTAGTGTCCTTATAAAAGAGGCCAAGGGAGCTCATCACCCTTCCACCATATGAGGACAGAAAGAAGGCTCTATGAACCAGAAAGCAGGGCCTCACCAGACACTGAGTCTGCCAGCACCTTGATCTTGACTTCCCAGCCTCTAGGACCCCGAGAAATAAATTTCTGCACTTTATAGTATATTTTTAGTAGAGACGGGGTTTCACCGTGTTGGCCAGGCTGGTCTTGAACTCCTGACCTCAAGTGATCTGCCTGCCTCAGCCTCCCAAAATGCTGGGATTACAGGCATAATATTACACAGTTCATGCTATTTTGTTAAAGCAGCCTGGACAGACCGAGACAGCCCCCTCCTTGCTGTGTCTTCACAGGGTCTTTCCTGTGAGCGTGTGCACCTCTGGCGTCTTTCTGTGTGTCTTCATCTGCTCTTCTTATAAAGATACTAATCAGACTGGAGTAGGGCCTACCTTAAGTACCTTATTTTAACTTAATTATCGCTTTAAAGGCCTTTTTCTCCAAATACAGTCTCATTCTGAGTCCCCTAAGCCCCAGCTTGGGACTTCAACACAGAAATTTGAGGAGCACAGGCCAGACGTGGTGGCTCACGCCTGTAATCCCAGCACTTTGGGAGGCCGAGGCGGGCAGATCACTTGAGGTCAGGAGTTTGAGGCCAACCTGGCAAACATGGTGAAACCCCGTCTCTACTAAAAATACAAAAAATTAGCCGGGCGTGGTGGCAGGCGCCTGTAGTCCCAACTACTTGGGAGACTGAGGAAGGAGAATCCCTTGAACCCCAGAGGTGGAGGTTGTAGTGAGCCGAGATCACGCCACTGCACTCCAGCCTGGGCGACAGAGCGAGACTCCGTCCAAAAAAAAAGAAAAAAAGAAAACAAAAAGAAATTTGAGGAGCACAGTTCTGCTCATAGCGGAAGTCAAGCCTGGGGCTCCCACTGCTTACCACAGTGGGGACAAGGATGAGAGGCAAGGGACAAGGTCCACTCCTGTCTGAGGGAAAAACTCTGCCCATGTGTCATAGCTGATACCAAACAGGAGAAGGAAGCCGGCAGCCTCCAGGGCAGGCCCTGCCGCTCAGAATGTGCGAAAAGGTCCCTTTTCCAAAATTAGCGCACTCTGCGCTACTGCGTTGCTCTAAATAGCGCCTGTTGACGCAGCCATCAGTTTTTCTCAGACCTCTTTCTGGTGTATTTTAACCCCTTGGTGAGCACCAGCGTGCCCCTGAAGAGAGGGCTCTAGAGTGCTGTCCCCACCCCTGAGCCAAGGAGAGCCCCCTGCCCACCCGCTGGCTTCCTCTCGGATGTTCTCTGCTTGTCTCATCTGTCTCATTGTCAACACTGGCCATTACTCCCAAGAAGAGAGAGGTGGGGGTCTGGTGCACCAAACAAGACATTCTTTCAAAGAAAGACTGTTGCCATGGGAACCAGTTGTCAAATGCTTTTCTGCGCGGGAGGTGTCAAGAGCGGGGCTGCAGATTTTGTAAATGCTGTTTGCTTTCCTCTTCGATCTGTGACAAGAACAATGAATGATCAGAGATGGGGGCAGGGAGGAAAGCACTCATATGTTGGAAATTCGCCCTGAGAGTGGGCCCCTGGCTTAAGGGATGGTCTGTGCTCATGGAGCCTTCAGATGCAGTGCTCAGCATTTCCCGAGGCTGTTACTATGTGCTCGGCCCTGTGCTAGGTTCTGCGGGTTTGCTAAAGTTCAACATAATCTGTAGCTTTGGAGAGCTAACAAGCTCTTTGGGGAAGTGGAACCAATACACACAGAATAAGAGAAATCATACAAGCCAACGTGCAATATGGATGTGTGTGGCTACTGTCAAGATGCCCTTGTCTACGTGTGCATGCCTGCCTAGGATGGATGTAGACTCAGAATCTCATGCAGAGATTCTGCATTCTTGAGGGAGTGTTTCCCTTTGCTTGGGACCAAAGCCAGCACAGCAGGCATGGGGAGGCACTGCTTAGACCCTCCTTGAGAGGGTCTGGTCCAGGCTTAATTTCCAAAATAGATAAGGAACTCAAACAACTCAACAGCAATAAAGCAATAACCCCATTAAAAATGGACAGAAGGGCTGGGCATGGTGGCTCACACCTGTAAATTCAGCACCTGGGGAGGCTGAGGCAGGAAGATCACTTGAGCCCAGAAGTTTAAGACCAATCTAGGCAACATAGCAAGACTACATCTCAAAAAATTTTTTTTAATTAGCCAGGTGTGGTGGCATGCACCTGCGATCTCAGAGACTTGGGAGGCTGAGCTAGGAGGACTGCCTGAGCCTGGGAGGTCAAAGCTGCAGTGAGCTAGGATCACCACACTACACTCTATCCTGGGTGATAGCAAGACCCTGTCTCAAAAAAAGAAGATAAAAAATGGCCAGAGGAATGGAATAGATATTTTTCAAAAGAAGACATGCAAATGGCCAACAGATGTATTTTTTAAATGCTCAACATCACTAATCATCAGGGAGATGCAAATCAAAATTATAATGAGATACTACCTCACACCTGTTAGGATGGCCATTATCAAAAAGAAAAGTAATAACAAGTGTTGGCAAGGATGTAGAGAAAAGGGAATGTTTACACACTGCTGGTGAAAATATAAATTAGGACACACACTAGGGAAAACAGTATGGAGATTCTCCAAAAGATTAAAAATAGAACTTCCATAAGATCCAGCAATCCCACTTCTGGGTATTTATCCAAAGGAAATAAAATCAGTATGTCAAAGACATATCTGCACTCTCATGTTTATTGCAGCACTATTCACAATAGCCAGGTTATGGAATCAACCTAAATGTCCACAGATGGATGAATGAATAAAGAAAATGCATTGTATATACACAATGGACTATGATCCAGCCTTTAAAAGGAAGGAAATCACATCTGAGCCCAGGAGTCCCCCTGACTGTGGCATGATTTGTTTCTGGATATACAGCCTGTGAACCTGGTTCTCCAGCCCTCCTAGAGAGTCAGTGAGCTCCCCATTTTCCCACACTCAATTCCCTTTCTTATAAATTATCCCAAGATGGTACCTGTTGTTTTATGACTGAGAACCTGTTATAATTTGGGAATGGCCAGATGCGGTGGCTCACGTCAGTCCTAGCACTTTGAGAGTCTGAGGCAGGAGGAGCGCTTAAGGTCAGAAGTTTGAGACCAACCTGGGCAACATAAAGAGACCCCATCTTTACAAAAAAGAAAAAATTAGCTGGGTGTGGTGGCGCATGCCTCTAGTCCCAGCTGGCCGGGAGGCTGAGTTTGAGCCCAGGAGTTTGAGGTTGCAGCAAGCTATGACAGCACCACTGCACTCCAGCCTGGACGACAGAGCGAGACTCTGCCTCCAAAACATAAAAGACAACAACAACAACAAACATTCGGGAATGAAGGGACTTTGGATTGCAAGAAGTGAATTTTTCTCATGAGGTGGTAAGGAACTTTGAATGTGAAAAGCCATTTTTAGAGAAAGCAAGGCCCAAAAAGCACTGTTCAAGTGCAACATTATTAATCATAGAGAAGCCTGCAGTAATTAGAATAGAAGGAGGTCTAGTAATTCATTCATTTCTAGTGAAAGTGTTCAAAGCCAATCCCTGGCAAGGGTCTTTGAGGAAGGAAGCATCTGAATGGCCCGATGTGTGCCTAGGGTCCTTCTTTGTTCCTGTCCTTCCCTAGCTTTCTGAGCCAGAGTCCCCACCTACTTTTCCTTCTGACCCAGAGTTCACACTTGCTTTCTTCAGAGCCTCCCAGTGAACATGGATGGATAAAATTATATGCTTATATATTCATATGGTATATACTTTTATATTTATATGGTATATACTTTTATCCTTCTGTGCACTGAGACTCAGGGAAGTGGAGCAATGAGATTATTCAGGGAATAAGAGAAACATAAATTATCAATTAAATGCACAGAGGAGGAGAACTTCACCTTACTTTTGCTGGCTGGGTGTGTCTTTTCAACATCCTTTTTCCCACATACTTTATTTCATTAAGTTCCTTCATAGGAACCTCATGGTTGCCTATTCTCTTACAACTGAATAGAGCACAGGGGAGTCATGAATGTTCTAAGGTGCAGAAAACAATTTATCTATGGGACCAGCCAGAAGCTGGGGGGAATCTCACCCTGCTTTGGAGTTGTATTAGTCAGGGTTCCCTAGGGACACAGAATTAATAGGATATATATAGAAAGATGTGTAGATATATTATAGAAATTGACTCATGGAATTATGAAGGCTAAAAAGTCCCACGATCTGCAATTGGCAAGCTAGAGACCCAGGAAAGCTGGTGGTGCAGCTCAGTCCAAGTTCAAAGGCCTGAGAACTACGGGAGCCGATGACATAAAACCCATTCCAAGGGCAGAAGAGGAAGAGAAGAGATGCTCCAGCTCCCAGCAGTGAGGCAGAAAAGAAGGGAGAGAATTCCTTCTTCTTTTTCCTTTTGCCCTATGCAGACCCTCAACAGATTGGATGGTACCCACCCGTATTGCAGACAGCACTCCTTTACTGAGTCCACTGATTCAAATGCTAATCTCACCTAGAAACATCCACACACCCAGAAATAATGTTTAGTCTGGATATCCCTTGGCCTAGTCAAGTTAACACATAAATTAACCATTGCAGGGTCCATTAGAAGGAAGGTGCCACTTTGCAAGTAACCCTGGGCCCCAGGTAGCAACAGTTCCAGGTCATAGGCAACCGTTGGCAACAAGTGGAAAGGGATGGGAATCTGAGACAAAGTATAAGCGAAGGAGACTAATAGTTAGTTCTTTCCATGTGCCAAAGCACGGTGCCAGGAACTTTGCACATATTTCATTTATCTCTCAAACAGCCCTATGAAATGTTTCCAATTTACAGATGAGGACATCAAGATTCAGACGTCACTCACCGTGGCAAATTACAGGGATAGTTTTGACCCCAGATCTTGGACTCAAAGCCCACAGTCTTGCCCTACCATACTAAAGCATCCGAAAGGCAGCTGAAAACAAGGTCCTGGGAACCACAAGGGCTCCACAACAGGGCTCCAATCCTTAGCAGGTGGTGTAGAAAGATCTATTAGTCCATTTTTGCATTGCTGTAAATAAGTACCTGCGACTGGGTAATTTATAAAGAAAAGAGGTTTAATTGGCTCACAGTTCTGCTGGTTGTACAGGAAGCATGGCTGGGGAGACCTCAGGAAACTTACAATCATGGTAAAAGGCAAAGAGGAAGCAGGCACATCTTCACATGGCTAGAGCAGGAGGAAGACAGAGAGCGAAGAGGGAGGTGCCACACACTTTTAAACAGCAGATCTCATAAGAATTCACTCACAATCACAAGAACAGCACCAAATGGGAAATTCACCCTGATGATCCAATCACCTCCCACAAGGCCCCACCTCCAACATGGGGGATTACAATTTGACATGAGATTTGGATGGCGACAGAGACCCAAACCATGTCAAAAGAGAAAGGCTGTTCTCCTCTTACTATGGCACCAAAGCACTCAGGAGTCACCAGGGCAGGAAGTAAAGGGCTGACCATTAACAGAAACAACTTGATGGTTGAGTTGTAACAGTTGGAGCTTGAATCTTTTCAGCCTTGGATCTGAATCCATCTGTAATTTACACTTCTCCCACTATTTGTCTTCTTTGCTGGGCTGTGAATTCCTTTCATGTTCTTCATGTCCCCAACTGGTGGTGCAGTCCCTGGTACCAGGTAGGTGCTCCATAAATGGTGGTGGAATGTGGGAATGAATGAATGAATGAATGAGCCCTTAGCTAAGGAGCAAACTGCCCCAGCTCTGGCGCGAGCTGCACTGCAGAGGCTGCTAAGTCAGGAGGTGACTGAGCAGACAGGTGTCAGAGAGACGCCTGGAGGAACCCAGCAGCACCTCACTAGAATTCCTTCCTAGAATTCTTTGTCTCTTTAAGCAGGTTGACAGATATAAATCTTTTGAAACCCCCCACTCACATTTGGTTTATTAAATAAACACATGGGATTTTCCTTCTACATATTAAAAGCCGCATGGACCTAATTTCTCATTTCAGCTGCTTTTTGTAAGCAGTGTTAGAGAAGGTAGAGGAAAGGTTCTGAGATTCTCAGAAACATCCAATGCATTGTTTACCCAAGGCCACACAGAGCCTGGAATCCGCATCCTCCTCCTGAGATGTTACCATGGAAACCAGGCTTGTGCTACGCATCCAAAGGGCAGCTTGTAGCACAGTCAGCCCTGGCTCCTGAGAGAATGTGGGGCCTCAGGTAGGAACCTGCAGACAAGGCGTCAGGAGGGAAAAGCAAAATGCCTGCCCCCTACAACCAGAATGCACACCATCCTCCTCCTCCCTCCTGCTCCCATCTGCCTGCTGCCACCCACAATGGGAAATATGTCAGCCCCTCAGTCACCTGGGCACAGACCTCTGCTGCTCTGAGTGATGGGTCAGACCGGCATCTGCCTGCGGAGGTTAGAATGTTAATTTCACCTTGTCATGTCAGAGAAGGAAATGATACAAGGCTGAGGGGCAGAGAAGGAATTTTCCACAGGGCAATGTCTTTGATGCATTCTGTAGTGTGGACAAACAATGACCAGGTGTAACCAGGACAGGAGACACAAATGCTGCTGCTTCCATGGACAGGGACATGATGGCCACTCCAGCCATCCCCCCACTTCTCATTGGCTGGTCAGTCTGGGCCAGAGCCACTGGAGTTGCTCTGTTTGCTTCCAGTGCCAGCTCCACATCCATTTCCATGTCACTTACTAGCTGCGTGACCTAGAAACTAGAGACATTGGCTGACCTCCTGAGCCTCTGATTCCTGTCAAATGAGGATAATAAGATATACCACAGAAAGTTCTTATAATTCAAAAGAGAGGTGCTCCATGGGAGGTTCCTAGCACAGTACCAGTCACGATTCAGCCAATGGCAGGGCCTGTTTCTCTTTCCATTTACACACCGACTTCCAGTGTGTCAGGAAAACTGGCATTTCTTCCTTAGAAATGTCCCCAGTGACTTCGGAGGCCAAGGTAGGGGGATCGCTTGAGTCCAGGAGTTCAAGACCAGCCTGGGCAACATAGTGAGACCTCATCTCCACATAAAAGAATTAGCCAGACATAGTGGCACACACCCATAGTCCCAGCTACTTGGGACGCTGAGATGGGAGGATAGACTGAGCCTAGGAGTTCGAGGCTGCAGTGAGCTATGATCACACGACTACACTCCAGCTAGGCAACAGAGCAAGATCCTGTCCAAAAAAAAAAAAAAAGCACAGCAAAGAAAAGAAATGTCCCTCAATGCACCCCTCCTCCCCACCTCATCTCTGTCTCTGTTTGCATGCAACATGCTCCAGCACACATTAGAATCCACTGGAAGGATTCAGGGGTATCTCATGGAATATCAGGGTAGGAAACACATCCAGGCCTCATAAGGGACTGGAATCCAGAACGAGAAGGCCAAGGACTGAGGTTATGCTCTTCCCCTTACTGCGACCCAGTGGTCTCCTTGTACTATAGCCTGCCTCTCTGCATGTCAGCTTGCCCTGTCTCTCTGTGCAAGCAGAAGGAAAGGTCATGCCAGCCCTGACTCCACGTGGACTCCTGACTTGTCTATGAGAGAGTCTCCCTGCCAGCCCATTCCAGGAGGCTCATCTCATTTACCCGCAGTCCATGAGTTGTCCCGCCATGGTCCCTTCAACTGTGACCTGAGATGGTGCTAGCTGAGCCCTGCCCTTCTGCAGAAGGGATTCTCAGGAGAAGGGGGCATGAAGTGAGCAGGCACCTACAAATATTCCGTGGTTCCCCAAAACTGCCCTTAATGGATTTGTTTCAAAGTTTGGAGGCAGATGACTCAGCAGGAGGGTCTGTGGTCCAAACATGCTCCCAGTGCATGCCCTGTCCTGGATGAGACAGGCTGTGGGCTCCTGGGAGAAACAGAGGTCCCCATCTGAGCCCATCATATGGCAACCTGATCCACATGGGAGAGGAGGCTGACACAGCCAAGTCCAGGCACTTTCCTCCTGCGAGTCACATAAGTAAGGTGCAGAAATTCAAACCTCACAAATGTGTCCAGACTTTGGCATCTGAAATACCGAGAGCTTTGCTTGAGCTCTAAGGAAATGGGGATGATGTCAAATACAAGCTGGACTTTGGACACAGCTGTGTGCTGGGAGAAAGAAACACTATTTCCTTGTACTGGATCCTGTCCCAGAAAGTCAAAAACCATTCTTTTTAGCGGAGTCTAATAGGATTCATCTGTGTTAGACTCACTCAGGTTTTCAGGCTATTTTTTCTTCAATTTGCATTATTTTGCCAGCCTCAGGAGAAGGCAATGGGGAGGATCAGTCCTTTGTTGAGGTCCCCATAGGAAAGTGATTTATGTAGTCACCAATTCATTCAACAAATATTTATTGAGTGCCTATTATAAGTCTGACAGTGTTTTAAGTCCTGGGGATAAATGGTGAGCAAAAGCAGGTATAATCTCCAACCTCGTGGAGCTCACAGTTTAATGGTGAAAGCGGGCACTAAATGCAAGGCACATGCTGTATAAAATTGAGACTGTGACAGACGCTTCACAGGAGAAAGAGCCTGTGCTGTCATAAGGAGTTTTGTCCCCGCCAGGGAACAGCTTCCTTGCTAAGTGATGCATGAGTCCAGACATGAGGACTGAGCAGGCACTGCTAGGAATCGAGGCAAGGCTGAAGGATTCTGGCAGGAGGACACTGAGTGTGCAAAAGGTCTGTGGTGTGAGGGGACACGGAAGGTAGGAGGAGCCAAATAAGGCCAAGGTGAGTGGAGCAGAGTGAGTGGAGATGGTGCAGGGGCCACGCTAGGGGCGTTACCTATTCTGGAAGTAGGAGAATGACATGAGATTTCCGTGTTGACGAGGTCACTGCTTGCTGTCCCATTTGCAGTAGTTCAGGTGAGACAAAACAGTCTGAACAAGGTTGCTACTGTTTTTGGTAGTGATGGTGGCCATAGAGGGAAGTGAACGAATTTGAGAAACATTTTCGAACTAACATTGATGGTACTTGGGTAAGGGGATGAGGGAGAGGAGTGGTGGAGAATGGCTCTGAGCGTCTGGCTTGCCCATCTGGATGGTGATGGAGACAGAGGCTACTGGAAGAGGACCAGGACTAGGGTCAAAGTCAGGAGTTTGGCTTGGAGCATGTTCACATTGAGGGAAACTCTGAGCTGTTCAAAAGGGTGACACTGACCTGGAGTTCAGAGAACAAGTTGGGCCGGAGACAATTTCTAGGTCATCTGTAGTAGACAGATTATAGACGCGACTGAACAAGATGGGCTTAGGAGAGAGCATGGAGAGATAGGAGAGCCTAGGGCCCCCATCCCTTGAAGAAAAGCAGCATGTGGTATCCAAGCAAAGCCAGCAAAGCCTGAAGGAACGTCTCCATGGCTGGCAGTCCAGGAGACCAAGCGCTGGATTACTGAGGTCAAGGGAAAGAGACTCTCAGGAAGGGAGGCTGAGTGGTACACAGAGTTAAATGCAGCCAAGAATTCAAGTCCGATGAGGCTCAAGTACGAGTTGCCATTAACAACATAGAGATCACTGATGAAATTATCAGGGGCTGTTTGGGTGGCATGAGGAGCAGAAAGCTAGACTGAAGTTGGTTAAGAAATGTGTGGAATACAAGGAAACACACAAAAAGTGTAAGTGATGCTAATTTTTATATATTTTAGTAGAGGTGGGTTTTCGCCATGTTGGCCAGGCTGGTCTCGAACTCCTGACCTCAAATGATCTGCCTGCCTCGGCCTCCCAAAGTGCTGGGATTACAGGTATGAGCCACTGTGCCTGGCCAATTTGGCTTAGCTTTTTATTAAATATGTACTGCTCACTAATTTTGGCCCAAAACTCTCCAGTACAGCTTTCAAACTCCTCTCATTATGGTCCAAGATATCTAGAAACCTGTCACATGTATGTTTTGTTTTCTCTAGACACGCCCTGCAAGCTCATCCTCCTGGCTTTCCTCTGGGCCTGCTTCATTCTCCTGGGAAGTCCCCTTACCTCGTTCATGCAACACAGCCCCTGTTTCCTTCACCTTTAACCGAGCAAATCTTTCATTTACTTCCTGAGATAAGATAATGGGAAGTCCCTTTTTTTTTTTTTTTTTTTTTTGGCTTTGCAGGTATCGAGTGTCTTTATTTTCCTCTCCTACTTGATTGATAGTTTGCCCGCCTATTGAATACTGTGTTTGAAATAATTTTCCTTCAGAATTTGAAGGCATTAATACTTACCAGTGTTGTTGAGAAGTCAGTTGCTTTTGTGATTCCCAAATCCTTGGCTATTTGACCTGATATTTTTTCAGGAAGCTTCTGGGATCTTTTCTTTAATCCCTAATGTTCATGAAGATGTGCCCTGGTATGAGTCTCTTTCTCTTCATTCATTATCCTGAGCCCAGAGTGGTTTTTTGTCGTTGTTGGTGGGTTTTTTATTTGTTTGTTTTTTGAGACAGAGTCTTGCTCTGTGGCCCAGGCTGGAGTGCAGTGGTGCAATCTCAGTTCACTGCAGCTTGGACCTTCCGGGCTTAAGCAATCCTTCCAGCTCAGCCTCCCAAGTAGCTGGGACTACAGGCGTGCACCATGAAGCCCAACTAGTTTTTCCATTTTTTAGGAGAGACAGGGTTTCACCAAGCTGCCCAGGCTTGTCTCGAACTCCTGGGCTCAAGTGATCCTCCTCTCTTGTCCTCCCAAAGTGCTGGATTACAGGCGTAAGCCACCATTCCTGGTGCTATTTCTTTGATAATTATTTCCCTCTTATTTTTCTTGTTCTTTATTTGTGGGATTTCCACCAGACACAAATTATTCTCCAGGACTAACCCTCTCATTTTCTTATCCTTTCTCTCTATCTTTTGTTATGCTTTCTGGAAAATTCCTTAACTTTCTCTTCTAGCATTTTAAAAAATTCCTGCTCTCATATTTAAATTTCCAAAACCTCTTCTTATTTCTTTTAAGTCCTCCTGGTTTTGTTCCATTAATTTGATCATTCCTTTTGTCGTGTGAGGAGGTGCGTAATTTTTTATTTGTTTGTCTTTTCCTCCCAGTATTGCTTCTTTTCCCTCTGAGTCCCTTTTCTTTGTTTTGGCCTCTGTTTTTCATGCCGGATGCATTCTGCAAATATCCGGAAATCTTGACCTTCTGTGTGTACCATTTAAGAATGAGGCACAAGAATGCTGACTGAATGTTCTGGTGCACTGCCGAGACCTGCTGACTGATGGGCTTCACCATGTGGAACACAGAGGGAACCCAGCCAGTGTCAGGATTTGGGGCTCCTTTTCCTCAAACTGCCCCCTTCCTCCAAAGAGAAAACCTTTACTCTCTTGCCCTGGGATGGAGCCAGGCCAGAGAAGGGAGATTTCAGCAACACAAGTTTATTAGCCAGGGCTCTCCAGAGAAACAGAACCAATTGGGTGTTGCCTTAGTGCTGCTATAACAGAATACCATAGACTGGGTAATTTATAAACAATAAAAATGTATTCAGCTCACAGTTCTGGAGGTTGGGAAGTTCAATATCAATGTGCCACAATCTGGCAAGGATCTTCTTGCTGTGTTGTAACAGAGCAGAAGGTGGAAAGACAAGAGAGGGTAAGAGCAAGAGGAGGTTAAGCTCACTTTTATAATAAATGTACTCTCGAGATATTGACATAAATCACTTCTTAAACGTCCCACCTCTCAACACTGTTGCATTGGAGATTAAGTGTTTAACATATGAACTTTGGGGACACATTCAAATTATTGTGTGTGTGTGTGTGTGTATGTGTGTGTAGACAGAGAGAGAGAGAGGGAGTTTGATTTTAATGAATGGCAATTCCTTCACATAATTGTGAAGACTAGCAAACCTAAAATTTGCATGGAAGGCGTATTAGTCCGTTTTCATACTGTGATAAAGAACTTCCCTGAGACTGGGTAATTTGTAAAGGAAAGAGGTTTAATTTACTCACTGTTCCACATGGCTGTGGAGGCCTCAGGAAACTTATGATCATGGAAGAAAAAGAAGCAGGCACCCTCTTCACAAGGCAGCAGGAGAGAGAAGAGCGAAGGAGGAACTTCCGAGCACTCATAAAGCCACCAGCCCTCAAGAGAACTCGCTCACTTTCATAAGAACAGCATGGGGGAAACCACCCGCATGATCCAATCACCTCCCACCCTTGACGCATGGGGATTACAGGTCCGTCCCTCAACACGTGTGGATTACGAATCGAGATGAGATTTGGGTGGGGGCACAGAGCCAAATCATATCAGAAGGCCAGCCGGCTGGCAGGCTGTAGTCCCAGGGAAGAGGTGATATGGCAGCTCAATTCCAAAGGCCATCTGGAGGCAGAATTCCTTCTTCCCCAGGTCCTCAGTCTTAAGACCTTCAACTGAGTAGATCATCCACCTTAAAGGAGGATCATCTGCTTTACTCAGGTCCACCGATTTAAACATTCATCACATCTAAAAAAATGCCTTCACTGTAATATGTAGAATAAAGTGTTGAACCAAATATCTGGGCACTATAGCCTGATCAGGTTGACACATAAAGCTAGCCAACCAACAGAATATACCTATATTCCATTGCCCCGTACTGGTGGTAATCTCTCTGAAGTGCCCGTTCATGTCTCCACTCCTCTGTTTTCCCACATTTTCTTCTGCACTTGGCATTATCCCATTTACTAGTTTACCAGTCTGATGACTGTGAAGAGGCATTCATTGTTGTTTTAATTTGAATTTCTGATTACTAATGAATTTATGCATCTCTTCACAGACTTGTTAGTTATTACATTTTCTCTTTCAGTGATTATTCTCTTCATAGCATTGCCCGTTTTTCTATTTGATTTGTCTTTGATCTGCAGTTTGCTCATATAGTCTGGATATTAGCCTTTATGTTTTCAATGTTGGAGATAACTTTTTCAGTCTCTTATATTACTAATGCCTACCTATGTTGTCCTTTGCTTAAAAAAAGATCTTTTTTTTTTAATGATGTGCTTAAATCCATCAATGTGTTCACTTATAATTTGTGCTTTGGGGTTTTGGTGGGGTGTGGGCTCTGGATTGGTTGGTTTGCACATGAAAGGCCTGCTTCTGGGCAGGAGTCCTTTATTATCTCTGGGAACTGGCTAGCTCTGGGAGGGGCAGTCCCCCAGGTGTCAGCAAGGCCCCAAGATGTCAAAGTATCAGGAGAGAAAAACATGCTTAGTGCACTCCTTCCCTCACTAACTGGTGACTACCCCTTGTCCCACACCCTGCTCTGAATGTCCAGCCTTCCCGATCAACACAAAGCGGGATGCAATCAAAGCCCTCTGGGAGGGACTAAGACCCCACACCCCAGCTCTACCCCAAATCAAGTTCCTGGATGCAGTAGTAAAGAACTCAGACTTCCCACCACTTCCTGGCTGTGTAGACTTGGAAATGTCAATGACCCTCACAGCTGCAGGAGATAATGACGGCTACTGCCCTCCCAGGTTTTTGGGATAAAAGCAGGTTTCCTCCTGAAGGAATTTAGGGGCATAGTGAAAAGAGCTCAAGCTTCAGAGTAAAAGAGACTCTGTTCATGTCCCAGCTTTGCCACTTACAGTTTTATAAGCTGGGACAATTCACCGAATTTTCAGAGAAATTCACCCTGATTTTCTTTTAAGAGACAAGGTCTGGCTCTGTCACCCAGGCTGGAGTGCAGTGGCACAATCATACCCAGTGTAACCTCCAGCTCCTGGGCTCAAGCAATCCTCCCATCTCAGCCTTCCAAGTAACTGGGAGTACAGTTGCATGCCACCAAGCCCAGTTAATTTTTTCATTTTTTTGTAGGGGTAAGGGGTCTTGCTATGTTGTTTAGGCTGGTTTCAAACTCCTGATCTCAAGCGATCCTCCCATCTCTGCCTCCTAAAGTGCTGGGATCACAGGAATGAGCCACTGTACCTGGTCTCCATTCTGATTTTTAAAATGGGATAATACCTGCCATGCCTATCTGAGACAAGGTTATTGCCAAGTGTAAATGAGATAGTGCAGGGAAGGCATTTGTAAAACACTCAATACTTAACACGTGTAAAGAATGTTAAGTATTATAAATTCATCCACTGCTATGAGTCTTTCCTTGTCTAATCTAGTCTACATTTATCTGGAATAGGCATTAGCACCTTCACAGAGCTTGGAATAAGGAATTTAATAAATCTTATCTGATTTTCAAGGGGCTGGAAGACCCCAGCTGTCACTTAGGTTACACACTTTATGAAAAGAGAGCAACAGATGGCAAATAAGCATATGAACAGATGTGCAACACATATGTCAGGAGATCATTGCAAATGAAAGCCACAGTGAGATACCACTTCACACGTATCAGAATGCTAACATCCCCAAATATGACAATACCAAATGTGTACAGAGCAACAGGAACTCTCATTCATTGCTGGCAAGGAGTACAGAATGGTACAGCTACTTCAGAAGACAGTTTGGCAGCGTCTTACAAATTTAAACATAGTCTGACTGTACAATTCTGCAATTGTGCTCCTAGATATATACCCGGTTGAGTTGAAACGTACACCCATGAAAAAAGCTACACACAGATGTTTATAGCAGCTTCATTTGTAATGGCCAAAAATTGGAAACAACCAAGATGTCCTTGAGTAGGTGAATGGGTAAACTGTAACACATCCAGACAATGGAATGTTATTCAGTGCTAAAAAGAAGTGAGCTGTGGCTGGGCATGGTGGCTCACGCCTGTAATCCCAGCACTTTGGCAGGCTGAGGCGGGCAGAACACGAGGTCCGGAGATCGAGACCATCGTGGCTAACACAGTGAACCCCATCTCTACTAAAAAAATACAAAAAATTAGCCAGGTGTGGTGGCACGCACCTGTAGTCCCAGCTACTTGGGAGGCTGAGGCAGGAGAATTGCTTGAACTCTGGAGGCGGAGGTTGCAGTGAGCCAAGATTGCGTCACTGCACTCCAGCCTGGGTGACAGAGTGAGACTCCGTCTCAAAAAAAAAAAAAAAAAAAAGTGAGCTCTCAAGCCATGAAAATATACAGAGAAACTAAGTGTGTGTTGCTAATTGAAAGAAACCAGTCTGAAAAGGCTACATACTGTATGATTCCAACTGTATGACATTCTAAAAAAGGCAAAAGTATGGAGACAATAAAAGTATCTGTGGTTGGCCGGGCACGGTGGCTCACACCTGTAATCCCAGCACTTTGGGAGGCCAAGGCCAGCAGATCATCTCAGATCAGGAGTTCGAGACCAGCCTGACCAACATGGAAAAACCCCGTCTCTACTAAAAATACAAAAATTAGCCGAGCGTGGTAGCGCATGCCTATAATCCCAGCTACTCTGGAGGCTGAGGCAGGAGAATCTCTTGAACCTGGGAAGCAGAGGTTGAGGTAAGCCAAGATCGCACCATTGCACCCCAGCCTGGACAACAAGAGCGAAACTTCGTCTTAAAAAAAAAAAAAAAAGTATCTTTGGTTGTCAGGGTTGGAGGGTAGGGAGAAGGAGGGATGAGCAAACAGAACACAGAGGAATTTGAGGGCAGTGAAACTGTTCAGTGTGATACTGTATGGCATATAGTGTAGGCATGATATTCCACATTTATCAAGACCCATGAACTGTATAATACCAAGTGACCTTGGTATAAAGCGTAGAATTCAGTTAATAATAGTGTATCAATATTGGCTCATTGATGGTGACAAATGTACCACACTAATTCAAGATGTTAGTAAACAAGGGAAACTGGTGGGAGGAAGTATATAGGAACTATCTGTACTATCTACTCAATTTTTCTATAAATCAAAACCTCCCAAAACATAAAATCTATTAATTAACTGGTCACAGCCAGCCCCAGGGAAAGGCAATCTCCCAATAGATACCTGATCCTCACATGAAACTGACCTGCAGCTTCCCAGTAAGATCTCAGGAGTGGGGAGAAGTAACACAAGATCCCAGAAGTATGCCAACGTAGAAAACCACGAGTCAAGAGGTCAAGCCATGCACTTGGTTGCTTGGTTTCTCGAGCTGCTTACTTGGCCCTCTTCCAAGTGCACTTTCCTTCCTTTCTTTCCTTTCCCTCCTTTTCTTACTGTTCTAAAGCTTTTTAATAAACTTTTACTCCTGCTTTGGAAATTGTTTCATTAATTTTATGTTTTATTTTTTATTAAAAAAAGAGAGCAAACTGACAATTTTTTTTCTTTGTGATGGAACTATGAGTCATACTCTTTTGTTTCTATTTGGCTATAATCCCAAAATTCCAACAGTGAGGTTTTATTTTTGTATTTTCTAAATTTTTTTAATTACATGATTGATACATAAAAACTTCCTTATTGAAAAAATTCAGAGGCTCTGTGCAGTGGCTCAAGCCTGTAATCCCAGCACTTTGAGAGGCTGAGGCAAGAGGATCACTTGAGCCTTGGAGTTCAAGACCAACCGGGGCAACATAACAAGCATCTCTAAAAAAATAAATAAATAATAAAAAAAAATTAGCCAGGAATGGTGGAACGTGTCTGTGGTCCCAGTTAGTGGGGAGGCTAAGGTGGGAGGATCGCTTGAGCACAGGGGTTTGAGCCACTGCACTGACCTGGGTGACAGACAACCCTGTTTCAAAAAAAAAAAAAAAAAAAAAAAAAAAAAGAAAAAAAGAAGAGAGAAGAAGTATTTAGAGTGAAAAGGCAATCCTATTTCATTCCTGAGTTGTAGTCATATACAATTTGGTGTGAATTGTTACAAATCCTCTCTATGCATTTACATGGATGTACCTATACCAATACGGGGTTGTATCCATTAGAAATGCGTTCATCTAGAATCTTTTGCTAAAAGTGACTTAAATAAATGGTGTTTTTATTTGATTTACAATCCAAGAATTCTGTACATAAATAGGTCTGAGAGTTATCTCAGTGGCTCACTGACATTAGGTGGTCCCACTGTCTTAGTGATTCTTTTTATTTTTATTTATTTATTTATTTATTGAGACAGGATCTCACTTTGTCACCCAGGCTGGAGAGGAGTGGCGCGATCTCAGCTCACTGCAGCCTCGACCTCCTGAGTTCAAGTGACCCTCCTGCCTCTTTTCCCCAGGTAGCTGGTACTACAGGCATGCACCTCCATGCGGGGCTAATTTTTTTATTTTTCGTAAAGATGGGGTTCCGCCATGTTGCTCAGGCTAGTCTCAAACTCCTGGCCTCAAACCATCCGCCCGCCTCGGCCTCCCAAAGTGCTGGGATTGCAGGCATGAGCCACCATGCCCAGCCTGTCTTAATGATTTTCAGGGGCTTTCCTTTGAGTTCTTGACCTTGCGGCCGCAAGATGGCCCCTCCCACAGTCCACCTGCTACATTCCTGTGTGTTCAATGTAGGAAAAAGAGGAAAGGGCTGCTGTACCCAGCCTTTCATCGGGAAAATATTTCCCAGAAACCCACCAACAGACTTCCGTACGTTTCATTTGCCAGGTGTGTCCCATGGCCAGCTCTAGATGCAGTGGAAGCTAGAAAGGCCAGTGTTTAACTCTTTCAACCACCAGGAGGAACGACATCAAAGAAGGCAGTTGACAATTGCTTTTGGACAACCAACAGCTGTATCTGACAAAACATCTGTTTTTTCGTTTGTATATGTTTTCAATTAACAATGTGTCTTACACAGTCTCTGTCAGTACATTGATATCACTCTTTTTCTTTCCACACGGTATTCCATAGCATAAACAGATGAGAATGTATGTTACAAGTTGATAAACATGTAGAAAGCTCCTAATTTTCTATGATTTCAAACAATGCTGCCCCAAGTTCCTTGCACAGGTTTCTTCAAGCAGATGTGGAACTGTTGCTCTACAATTAACAGAATAACGACAAGTGCAGTTATTTGTCCAAGGATAAGTGTGTTTGAAACTTTGGTAGATTCTCCTGAATTGCTCTCAAAAATAGAGCAATTTAGCTGGGCGTGGTGACGTATACCTGTAACCACAACTATTTGGGAGGCTGAGGTGGGAAGATCACTTGAGCCTTAGAGTTTGAGACCAGTCTGTGCAACCTAGTGAGACCCCCATCTCTATTATATGTGTATAAAAAACTAAAACTTTCAAAAAGTTGACCAATTTATATCTCCACCAACACTATATTCAAGTGCCTGTTTCCTACATCCCTAGCAACAGTGGAAAATCTAAATTTTGTCTAAATAAGGAGCAAAAATATCACTTTGTTTTAATCTTATTTACTGGATTACTGGATGTTTCCATTGATTCTCTAGGTTGTGTTTATAGTAAATAACTGTAGTAACTGCAAATAATAGTCTTATCTTTTTTTTGATGCTTGTACCTTTTATTTGGATTGGCCTTTCTTTAATTTGGGGAGGATTTTAAAAAGCTGTTTTCAGTTGAATGCTTAGTTCACTTGTGTTTATTATTGTCTAATCGGTACCTTTGAGGCTGCACATTTACCCAGGCTACTGCTTTCTCATCATCCACAGGTTTTGCTATATAATGGCTTTTATGACTTTATTTCTAAACTACTTATTTTTTCAGTGTTTTTTTTTGTAAATTGGGAAATGGAGCTCATTATATATTCATTTGTTACGTTATATACCTGTTACCTTAAACAATTGAAAATTACACACTCAGTAATACAAACTTCAAGCAGGTTGGGCACCATGGCTAATGCCTGTATTTCCACCACATTGGGAGGCTAATGCAGGTGGATTGCTTGAGCCAGGAGTTCAAAACCAGCCTGGGCAACATGGTAAAACCCTGTCTCTACAAAAAATAAAAAAATTAACCAGGCGTGGTGGCACATGCCTGTAGTCTCAGCTACTTGGGAGGCTGAGGGGGGAGGATCACCTGAATTTGGGAAGTCAAGGCTGCAGCGAACTGGGATTGCACCACTGCACTCCAGCCTGGGCAACAGTGTGAGACCCTGTCTCAAAAATAAATAAACAAATAAATAATGAAATAACATAAAAACTTCAAGCAAATACTTCATACATGTGGCTAAATGTAAAAATTCCATATTCACCCTCACTCTCTTCCCCAGAAGTAATCACTACTAATAGCTTTGGATTCCCTTTCTTAACTTACTATATGCATAATTTCATTTTTTATTTCCTCTTTTGCAGTCATTTTTGTTGTTGTGGACATCCTGCACTTTTGGAATGTGGCTTTTCTTTATGGCCTGGTCTCTAGTTTTTATTCTTGTGCCTTAAGTGTGTAAAAATAATGTAGTCTCTTTTGGGAGCCATAAAATTCTACATAGAGTTATTTGTAAAATGTGTTAATTGATTTGAACCCTACATATTCTCACTTAAATTTTGTTTATTTGTCAATATCTGAGAGAGGGGAATTTTTTAACTCTTCCCACCATGATTATGAATTCGTACATTTCTCTTTGAATTTTTTTTTTTTTTTTTTTGAGACAGAGTCTTGCTCTGTGGCCCAGGCTGGAGTGCAGTGGTGCAATCTCGGCTCACTGCAAGCTCCGCCTCCTGGGTTCACGCCATTCTCCTGCCTCAGCCTCCCGAGTAGCTGGGACTACAGGCACCTGCCACCACGCCCAACTAATTTTTTGTATTTTTAGTAGAGACGGGGTTTCACCGTGGTCTCGATCTCCTGACCTCGTGATCCGCCCGCCTCGGCCTCCCAAAGTGCTGGGATTACAAGCTTGAGCCACTGTGCCTGGTCTTCTCTTTGAATTTCTATCAGTTTATGCCTTATTGTTTTGAAGCTGTTATTAGGTACATAAAGATTTGTAACTACAGTCATGCACCACATGAGGACATTTTGGTCAATGACAGACTGCATACACAGAATGGGTCTCATGAGATTATAATGGATAATATAACAGAGCTAAAAAATTTCTACTGCCAAGTGACATGGCCATCATAATGTCGTAGCACAATACATTACTTCTATGTTTAGACAGATTCAAATACACAAATACCATCATGTTATGATTGTCTAAAATGTTCAGTACAGTAACATGCTGTACAGGTTTGTAGCCTAGGAGCAATAGGCCATACCATATGGCCTAGATGTGAAGGAGGCTATACCATGTAGTTTTTGGAAGTACACACCATGATGTTTGCATGACAAAATCACCTAACAGCTCATTTCTGGAATGAACCCCCTTTGTTAAGCAATGCATGACTGTATTATAACTCCTCGGTGAACTGTAACTTTTATAACTAAGAATCACACTCTTATGATGAGTTTCACTTTGAATTTTATTTTTCGATACAAATAATGCTCTATGTTCTTTTTATTATTGTTTAAAATATCTTTTTTCAAATTTTTTAAAGTTTTATTTTATGTTTAATTGATAAATAGTAATTGTATATGTTTATGGGATACAATGTGATGTTTCAATACCTGTATAAATCATGGAATTGTTTTTGTTGTTGTTGTTTTTGAGACAGGGTTTCACTTGGCCACCCAGGCTGGAGTACAGTGGTACAATCTTGGCTCACTGCAACCTCTGCCTCCCGGGTTTGAGCGATTCTCCTGCCTCAGCCTCCCCAGTAGCTGGGATTATAGGTGCCCGGCACCACACCCCTAATTTGTTTCTATTTTTAGTAAAGATAGGGTTTCACCTTGTTGGCCAGGTTGGTCTCGAACTCCTGGTCTCAAGTGATCTGCTTGCCTCAGCCTCCCAAAGTACTGGGATTACAGGAATGAGCCATCGCACCCAGCTGGAATTCTTTTTTCATGTATTTTTTTTTTCTCAACTCTCCTATAACATTTTAGTTTAGGAAGATCTCCTATATACTGTGTATTCTTGGATTTGAGGGTTTTTTTTCTTAACCCACTCTGAGGGACATTTAATAGAACATTTAAACCCATTTTATTTATTGTGAGTAGTGGTGTACTTAGATTTATTTCTAATTATCTTTTATTCCTAATTTATTTTTTTTTACCATGCTTTCTTATACTTTTTTATTTTCCGACTATTAGATTGCAGTTGTTTTCTAATGATTTGGAAATTCTACATTATGATCCTTTTTTTTTTTTTTGCTGATATCCTTTAAATTCATTTTTATCTGTTAAAATCTAGTGCTAATCAGAATGTACATTATTCCACTGAATACTCTTAGTCTGGGTGGTGGGGAACTGATGACTTTCAGCTTGGAGGGCCTCCTTATTGAAGATATATTTTCTTTCATTTTATGGGATTTGGGGTGGGAGGAGAAACAGGTACAGGATGTCTTGGTTGCCAATTTGATCCAATCTTGATTCTGTTATTATAAGGGGAAAGTAACTGGAAAAGCTCATTTTAAAACAAAAAGATAAGAGGGTCATTTTGGGAGATCAAGGTGGGCAAGTCACTTGAGGCCGGGAGTTCAAGACCAGCCTGGCCAACATGGTGAAACCTTACCCAGGTATGGTGGCACACACCTGTGTTCCCAGCTACTCAGGAGGCTGAGGCAGGAGAATCGCTTGAGCCCGGGAGGCAGAGGTTGTAGTGAGCCGAGACTGCACCACTGCACTCCAGCCTGGGCAACAGAGTGAGACCCTGTCTCAGAAAAAAAAAGGAGAGGGTCATACTCAAGGAAAAGGAATTTTGTTGTGGGAAGTTTTCAGGCATCAGAGTCCAGTTTATTTGAGGTCTTGGAGACTTCTTTTTTTTTTTTTTTTTTTTTTTTTTTTTTTTTGGAGTGCAGTGGCGCAATCTCGGCTCACTGCAAGCTCCGCCTCCCGGGTTCACGCCATTCTCCTGCCTCAGCCTCTCCAAGTAGCTGGGACTACAGGCGCCCGCCACCACGCCCGGCTAATTTTTTTGTATTTTTAGTAGAGACGGGGTTTCACCGTGGTCTCGATCTCCTGACCTCGTGATTCGCCCGCCTCGGCCTCCCAAAGTGCTGGGATTACAAGCGTGAGCCACCGCGCCCGGCCATGGGTCTTGGAGACTTCTTAGGCCAACTCAAATTATACCACAAAGGTGAACTTCTCTTCCAAGCATGCGTTCAGCTCCGCTTGTTGTGTCCGGTTTGACACTTAGAGAGGAATGAAGGAAGGGAGTCTGCAGAGTCAGGATATGAGGAAAGCAGGAGTCTAGGAGAGCCAGAGAGACACCATTTTACAATCAACTCCATCTTAAAGCTAGCAAGGCACATCCTTGCCAGTCACATGGTCATAAGATGTTTACAGCCGAGAAAACAAGTCAGACATCTGCAAGGACACACCCCAATAACAACAGAAAGTCCAGATACCCCAGTACCCATAGCAATATGTGCCTATAAGATAATTACAGTTATGCGGCCGGGCGCGGTGACTCATGCCTGTAATCCCAACACTTTGGGAGGCTGAGGCGGGTGGATCATGAGGTCAGAAATTCGAGACAAGCCTGGCTAACATAGTGAAACCCCGTCTCTACTAAAAATACAAAAATTAGCTGGGTGTGGTGGCATGTGCCTATAGTCCCAGCTACTTGGGAGGCTGAGGCAGGAGAGTTGTTTGAACCCGGGAGGCGGAGGTTGCAGTGAGCCGAGACTGTGCCATTGCACTCTCTGAGCAACAGAGCGAGACTCTGTCTCAAAAAAAAAATAAAAATAAAAAAAATAATTACTGTTATGCTTCAATGTACTTACACTCTTAAATGTCAAGGGTAGTTTTCTTTAAATCAATAGAAGAATCCATTTTGTCATGCTGTCTGCCCATCTGCACCTAAACACAGCTTAGCTTTAGTCTTTACTTCGACAAGACCCTCTATGAGAAAAACTTAAAGATGGTGCGTTCCTCCGCTTTCTCTCTGAGGTCACCCTGCTCTGCAATGGAGAATTTCTAATAAACTTGCTTCTTTCACTGCATTCTATGACTCACCTTGAATTCCTCCCTATGTGAGATCTGAAAACCCTCTCCTGGGGTCTGGATCGAGACCTTTTTTCTGTTAACAAGATGATAGCTTCACTTTCTGGCTAAAGAGTCAGGGCCACGGACAAGAAGCCAAGTCCCGTTATAAGTTTGAGTGGTCATTACCAAGATTTGAGCTGAAGAGAGGTCAAAAGCTGTTGCAAATTATACCCAGGATTTGTTTTAATGTGCAACATGAAAATTGCTGTCATGAAGGAAGAAGTTTTTTATATTCACAGACCCCTAGAAAGAGGAAGTACGGCACACCACGCAGAGCCACATGGGGAGGCACCAGGGTGGGTCAGGAGGTGGAGGGAGAGAGGCTGGAAACACGCACAAGAGCCTTTATTGTGGTTTCCATGGGAATGGCCAGGCAAGGCAGGGCGAGCAGGCTGAGGACTGGCAGTGGGCTCTCCAGCGTAGGAGCTGCCCCGAGTGTCCTCACACCTGGCCCTAGGGTGGTTAGGGCAGAGGCCCAGAGTTTCATCCTCTGTCATAGAGACAGGTGGGGGTGTGGACCTTGGATTAGGCTGGTTTCTATATGCAAGGCACACTTGCAGGCAAGTGGTTACCATCTCTAAGAATTAGCTGGCCCTGGGAGAGGTGGTCTCTCCAAGATCAGCAAGTCCCCAGATGTCAAATCATCAGGAAATACAGAAAATAAAACAACGTGAGGAATACAAAAGTTTCAGTTCAACATGGGAACTGAGGATCATGAAACAGGGATAGTCAAGGTGCTGGCAAATTGGAAGGGAAGAAATGGTTATATGGGAGTTAGCCAAACATGGTGGCACACACCTGTGGTCCCAGGTACTATGGAGGCTAAGACAGGAGGATGCCTTGGACCCAGGAGCTCAAGGCTGCAGTCAGCTGTGATCACACCACTGCACTCCAGACTGGGCAACAGAGCAAGACCCTGCCTTTAAAAAATAAATTATAAAAATAAAATAAAATAAATGGCTATATGAGGACCTACTAGTTCTTTAACGAGGACCTTTGGGGATGCTTTAAGGCTGCCCACAAACAGGCTGACTTTAGCCTTCTACTGTCTTATGTCCAATGTCTTAAAGGCAAACCCTCATGTAGTTTAGGAACAGAAAATGGTCTTCCCAGCTAGAACATTTTGTCTCCCCAGCTCATGGAACACAAAAATAAAGGCAAATGTCTGTGCAAAGAATTTTTTTTTAATGAGTGAATTTATGTGAAAAACTTGACAAAGATATACAAATTAAATCACATTTAACTGGTACATTTAGCAATTCATCTCCATTCCAATGAATAAAATAACAACCATCTGAGCTATTCCAGAAAAACCCTGCAAGGCAGGCTGCTCCTCTGTGTGTGGGGACGTCTGCTTTCCATTAGGTTGAGGATAGATCCAGCTCCCCCTGCTGATGCACTTCCAAGGAAAAGGCAGACGAAGGGAGAGGCTGCCAGGCTGGCAGAAGGGCACATGTACAGGATGGCCATGTGCAAAGCCACCCAAGTGGACCAGCCATATTCCCTGCAATCTCTGATGCAGCCAAGTCCAGCCGAGACATTAAACAGAGTCCGTGGTGACAGGAAGCTGAGGCTGCCTAGAGCCAATGCGTCTGGTGTAATTGAAAAGGTCTTTGGCCAATGGCACTGGGGGCAACAAGTGCCATCATCTGAGATGGCTGAGGCCATTCCTCCACCCCCTTCCTCTGCAGTCTTGGCAACTGCACTTGCTCCAGCACAAAGAAATGCTGAAGCCGCAGGACGGTAGTGACCCAAAAGAAAGAAGAGCTCTGTCAATTCCTTCTCAGCTTCCCATCAGGACAGAGGCATCGAAGCCACTGGCTATAGGTTCCCATCCATTGTTGTAACCATCAAACATGAGCACACTCCCTCCAAGCCAGGAACTGGATGACGTGCTGTGTGCATAAACCAGCTATGTGCTGGTGATGCCAAGAAAAACCTCAGGCTGCCCTTTGATAAGGTCAGCACCCAAGACCGGGGCAAAGAAGGAAGGAGAGCAAGGAGTTTCCCAAAACCAGCAATCACTTCTCGCTTGTTGGACCGGATAGTGCTGGGAGTGGAAACAAGACACATCCTCTCCACTCTCAGGAATTCAGTCTAGTGGGGAAGCCAAGGAAGGAATGCAAACAAACACTTCTGAGCCGATGTGGTGTGTACAGTGAGAGGAGTGTGGATTTAACATAGAAATAGCACAGTGGGGCATTTGAGCTGCATTTAAAGCATAGAAAGGATTTCAGCAGAGCAGGGAGGAGAGAGAATTGATGCTCCAGCCAGAGGAGCACAGTGTGCACAGGCAGGGAGGCAGATACTCAGCACATGCTCAGGAGAGGCAGGGGGCTGACTGTAGCTGGAGGGAAGAGACACAGGGGCCAAGAGAGTCCCTCTTGATAGTCAGAGGGACCAGGGGTGGGAGGCCCTGGAAAGCCAGAGAGGAGGTTATGTGCAGTTGGTTCATCCATCAGTCATTTTTTTTTCTTTTTATTAAAGACGGAGTCTCGCTCTGTCACCCAGACTAGAGTGCAGTGGCACAATCTCGACTCACTGCAACCTCTGTCTCCTGGGTTCAAGCAATTCTCCTGTCTCAGCCTCCCGAGTAGCTGGGATTACAGGCACACATCACGATGCCAAGCTAATTTTTTGTATTTTTAGTAGAGACAGGGTTTCACTATGTTGGCCAGGCTGGTCTCAAACTGACCTCTGGTGATCCACCTGCCTTGGCCTCTCAAATTGCTGGGATTACAGGCTTGAGCCACCGTGCCCAGCCCATCAGTTAGTTTTGAATTAGGGGCATGAGGTCAGAGCTGCACTTTGGGAGATCTCTCTGGTGTAATTGGTGAGGTGGGGCAGAAAAGTCCAGAGGCAGAAGACAGTCAAGGCTTTGACAATGGTCACACGGGAGAGAGGGACTCCTGACTAGAGGTAGTGGCCGAGGAAATGAGGGCCATGAAAGGAAAGAAGCAGCCAGACTTGGGGCAGGAAAGGGGAGGCCACGGAGAGAGAAGAACTAGACATGACTTGAGTTTCCAGCACAAAAGACTGAGAAAATAGTGATATAAGGAGGAAGGAAACAGGAAGGCAGAAAGGAGGGCTGCTCACAGAGAGGTTCTGAGTTCTGAGAGGTGCCCAAAGGTGGGAGGTTACTGATAGATACAGGGCTGGTGCTGCTAGGAGAGGTCACGGTAAGGGACAATCATGACATCCATTGGGACAGCACTTTTATTTACATGCTCCCATGGATGCTCCTGCTCATGACACCTGGTGAGGTTTGCTCAAGCAGGTTTCATTTCCACCAGCTGAGTGATAAGAAAACAGGAAGAGTCCTGCTAGAATTAGAGCCCGGGTAAGTGCCCGAGTCACTTACCCAGTGAGCCATGATCATGCCACTGCACTACAGCCGGGGCGACAGAGCAAGACTTTGTCTCAAAAAAAAAAAAAAAAGAATTTGTCAAATGGATGAATAACTAACTGGACCCTCCATGGGGTCCTTCCTTTCCTGAGCTAAGGAAGTTTGTCTTGGACCCCATGGAGGGTCCAGTTAGTCATTTACTCATTTGACAAAATCTTTTTTTTTTTTTGTGAGACAAAGTCTTGCTCCGTCGCCCAGGCTGGATCACATGCTCACTGTAATCTCAACTCCTGGGCTCAAGCGATCCTCCCACCTCAGCTCCCTAGTAGCTGGAATTACAGGCCCATGCCACTATCACTGGCTAATTTTTTTTTTTTTTTTTGAGACAGAGTCTCACTCTGTCGCCCAGGCTGGAGTGCAATGGCATGATCTCAGTTCACTGCAAGCTCTGCCTCTTGGATTCACACCATTCTCCTGCCTTAGCCTCCCGAGTAGCTGGGACTACAGGTGCCCACCACCACGCCCGGCTAATTTTTTATTTTGTGTAGAGGTGGGACCTCACTATATTATCAGGGCTAATCTTGAACTCCTGGACTCTTTTCCTAATATTTAAAACTTAACAAAAGTCTTTGCTCTTCACTAAGTACCAACAATTGATGTCTATGAGGGAGGTTTCCAATACACCGTGTCCATAGCAGCCTCCTTCACAATAGCTAAAAGGCAAAAGCAACCCTAGGTCCATCAACAGATGAATAGATAAACAAAATGTGGTTTACCCACCCAATGGAATAGTATTTGGCCTTTAAAAAGGGAAGAAATTCTGACCCATGCCACAACATGGGTGAACTTTGAGGATATTATGCTAAGTGAAGTCAGCCAGACACAAGAGGATGAATATCATGTGATTCTACTTATATGAGGTCCCTAGAGGAGTCAAATTCATAGAGGCAAAAAGTAGAGGCCGGGTGTGGTGGCTCACATCTGTAATCCCAGAACTTTGGGAGGCTGAAGTGGGAGGATCACCTGAAGCCAGAGGTTTGAGACCAGCCTGGGCAACATAGTGAGACCCTGTCTCCACATACAAAAAAAAAAAAAAAAATTAAAAAACTAGCCGTGTGTGGTGACACACACCTGTAGTCCTAGCTACTTGGTTGGCCCAGGTGGGAGGGTTGCTTGAGCCCAGGTGTTCAAGGTTGCAGTGAGCTATAATTACACCACTGCACTCCAGACTGGGCAACACAGCAAGATTCTCTCTCTCTCTGTCTGTCTCGAAGAAGAAGAGGAGGAGGAGGAGGAGGAGGGAAAAGGAGCAGGAGGAGAAGGGAGGAGGATGAGGAGAAGGAAGGGGAGGAGGACGGGGCGGGGGAGGAGGAAAGTAAAGTGATGGTTGCCAGAAGCTGGGGGGAGGGGAGGTGGGTATTATTTAATGAGTACAGAGTTTCAGTTTAGAATGATGAGAAGAGTTCTAGAGATGGTTAAAAATGGTTATCCAGGCATAGTGGCTCATACCTGTAATTCCAGCACTTTGGAAGACTGAGGTGGGAGGATCGCTTGAGCCCAGGAGTTCGAGACCTGCCTGGGCAACATGGTGAAACTCTGTCTCTACAAAAAATACAAAAATTAGCCAGGCAAGGTGGCGTGTGCCTGTGGTCCTAGCTACTTGGGATTCTGAGGAGGGAGGATCGCTTGAGCCCGGAAGGCAGAGGTTGCAGTGAACCAAGATGGCATTCTAGCCTGGGCGACAGAGAGAGAATCTGTCTAAAATAATAATAATAAATAAAAATGGTCACAAAGCAAATAGTGACTTTATCTTAAGTGTGTTTTACTGCAGTATTTTTTGACAGAGGTTTCCAGGCCACCAGCAGGAAAGAGCAAATCTCTTCCCCTGTCTGGTCCTTAGTCTCGTCATCTTTAATAAGAGGGGCTGAACTAGAGGCTGCTGGGTCTGCAGTCTAATGTTTCCATGGTAACCACAATAGGCAGCTGCCTGGCAGGCAGGATCTCACCTGGCCTCCCTCCCATCCACTCCATTCTCTAAGCTGCCACACAGAGAACAAACATCAGCATCTGGTGCCTCTCTCTGCATCTCACACCACCACTTTGCGATGCTGAAGCTTAGATCTTCAAGCGGGCCCTGCCCTGGTTTATTTCCATGCAGTCACACCTCGCCCCCTCCTCTCCACTCTAGAACGCCTTCTTCCCCTTCTCACACCCACCCTCAACCTTGCTCATTTTTGAGCTCCTCCCCTTCCTGCACATTCTTTGCGACACAGCTGGAATGTCCCTTCCTCCAGGAAGCCTTCCCTTCCTGACTGCCTAGATGACGTTACAACCTCTGTTCATGCTCCCATGGCACCCTGCCTCCTCCCAAGGAAAGATAGTCTTGCAACAAAGCCCCGTAAGGGTGAGAAATTTCAGACAGCAAGACAAGGAAGAGTCTTCCCCGATGGCTTTTATCTACATTAGAGAGGCACTTGTGAGCATGGGCTTTGGACTCAGAACCCACAGAACTGGAAGCCCCAGCTCTCCAGCAGCTGTGTGCCCTTGAGCAAGTTGCTTCACTGCTAGTCACCCTCCTCTCTGTAAAGCTGGGATCAAATTTCCTACCTCTCCAGGGTCTTGAAAAGATGGAGGGAAGTGGCTGGCATAGGAACAGACCATATCCATGTGGCTTTGGACTCCAGCCGCTACTCCCCCACCAGTTAACGTCCTCCTCCCTTCTTCTTACCTAAACCCTCCAGTTCTTACCTGTGCCCTACTTTTTCTCCAGTTCATTTCCTAACAGCCAGGTTGGCTTTCTAAAAGCTTTTTTAAACCTTTCTAAAGTTGTCTTGGACAGAGTTTTGCTCTGTTGCCCAGGCTGGAGTGCAATGGCACAATCATGGCTCACTGAAGCCTTGACCTCCCGGGTTCAAGCAATTCTCCTGCCTCAGCCTCCCAAGTAGCTGGGACTACAGGTACCTGCAGCCACACCTGGCTAATTTTTTTTTAATTTTTAGTAGAGACGACATCTCATTATCTTGTGCGGCTGGTACTGAACTCTTGGCCTCAAGCGATCCTCCCGCCTCAGCCTCCCAAAGTGCCGAGATTATAGGCATGAGCCACCATGCCCAGGCTAATTGCACTTTTTGTGTGTGCATTTACATTTTTTTTCATTTTGGTGTTAGCAGATTTATTAATGTATAATTGACATACAGTAAACTGCACATAAGTGTACAGTTTTACACATTGTGACACAGGCACACACCCATGAAAAAAAAATCACAATCAAGATAACGAATTTATCTATTGCCCCCCAAAACTTCCTTGTGCCCTTTGGTAATCTCTTCCTCCTTCATTCCCCTCCTTCTCCTTCTCAGGCAACTACTGACTGGCTCTCTGTCACCATATACTAGTTTGCATTAAATGTAATTATACAGCATACACTCTTTTTTGCCTGCCTTTTTTCATTCAGCATAATTATTTTGAGATTCATCTGTAGAGTGGCAACAGTTCATTTTTTTAATCGTAAAATCGTTAAATCATTTTTAAAATCACATACGCATATATGCTGTATGCATATATTAGAGTTTATCTGTTTTTTTGTTTTTGTTTTTTTGTTTTTTTGAGACAGTCTCACTCTGTCACCCAGTCTGAAGTGCACTGGTGCCATCTCAGCTCACTGCAACCTCTGCCTCTTGGGTTCCAGCACTTCTCGTGCCTCAGCCTCCCGAGTTGCTGAGACTACGGGTGCCTGCCACTACACCCAGCTAATTTTTGTATTTTTAGTAGAGATGGGGTTTCGCTGTGTTGGCCAGGCTGCTCTCAACCTCCTGACCTCAAGTGATCTGCCCAACTTGGCTTCCCAAAGTGCTGGGATTACAGGTGTGAGCCACCGCAGCCGGCCAGTTCTTTTTTTTTTTTTTTTTTTAAATTGTTGAGTGACATGTGACATGGTGCTGTATGCATATACCACAGTTTGTTTTTTTCAGTTACCTGTTGATGGACATTGTGTTCCAAATGGAACTTCCATTTCTCCTGCGTAAATATCTAGGAATGCAATGGCTGGATCATAGGGTCATACTGCTTAACTTTTCAACAAAGTGCCGAATTATTTTCCAAAGTGATTGTACCCTTTTACATTCTCACCAGCAGTGCATGAGAGTTCTATTTTTTCTGCATCCTTGTCATCAATGGGTAAGGTCAATCTTTTTTCATTTCAGCCATCGTGAGAGGTGTGTCATGGAGCCTTCTGATGGTTTCATGACTAAGGATGCTGAGCACCTTTTCATGTGCTTGTTTGTTATCCATGTATCTTGTTTGGTAAATTGTCTCTTCAAAAGAAGTTTCAAAAAAAAAAAAAAAACAAATTGCAAAAGCTAAATCTGTTCTGTAAATTTTTCCATGAGCTTAGTTTCTATGCTTGATTTCACTATCTAAAGCTATTATGATTTTTTCACATTAAAAAAATCATGGTGATATATGTGTGTGCATATATATATATATATATATATCATAAACTTTATCATTTTAACCTTGGCTAAGTGTACAGATCAGTGGCAATTAAGAACTGTAGGAGAGGAGAAGAAATTTTTCTCTACCCTTCCTACTTCTTAGTTGAGGCTGACCTCTGAAAAAAAACACAGATTATTCAGAGAAAAGCAAACAAAAGTTTAATAACGTGTACTTCCTGTATATATGGAAGATACACAAAGAAATGAGTGAATATCAAAGAGATGGCTTAGAAAATCAGGCTGAGATTACCATCTTCAACTGAAACAAAGAAAGAAGGGTGTGAAGAAGGCCCATTAGAAGAAGATGTTGGCCAGGCGCCCTGGCTCATCCCTGTAATCCCAGCACTTTGGGAGGCTGAAGCGGGCCGATCACTTGAGCTCAGGAGTTTCAGACCAGTCCGGCCAACATGGTGAAACTCTGTCTCTACTAAAAAAAAAAAAAAAAAAAAAAAGGAAGAAAAAAAAAAGCCAGGCATGTTAGCATGTACCTATAGTCCCAGCTACCTGGGAGGCTGAGGTCGAAGAATCCCTTGAACACAGGAGGCAGAGGTTACAGTGAGCCTAGATCATGCCACTGCACTCCAGTCTGAGTGACAGAGCAAGGCTCCATCTCAAAAAAAAAAAAAAAATGCCCAGAAAAAGTACAGTAAACAAGGATGAGATCTGTGATGCAGATTTAAATCCGCACCTTGTCCATTGATGAGAGTCTAGTGATTTAGAATCACCTGTCACCTGTCTCTTCCGGGTACTGAGACACCCTTACAATAAAGATTTCCTTTATAGATGTAAATTCCCCTTACAAAGAGTAACTTCTACTCTGTTTTCAGAATTTCTCCTGTGTCTGCAGTTTCTCAAAATAATCAGCTCAAAATAATCCTTATGTCAAAGAGGCATATTTTGGGATAGCATATTCTGGTCTCCTATCATACACCCGCATCATGCAATTATCACTCCTACCCATCTCCAGAACTTTTATCATCTCCCCAAACTGAAGCTCTGTAAACATTAAACAACCATTCTCCACTACTTCCCATTGCTACCAGTAACCACCTTTCTACTTTCTGTCTTTATAAATTTGACTCCTCTAGGCACTTCATATAAGTGGAATTTCACAGTTATTTGTCTTTTTGTGACTGGCTGATTTCACCTAACATAATGTCCTCAAGGTTTATCCATGTTCTAAGTAGCATGTGTCAGAATTTCCTTTCTTATTTATTCTTTTTTTTTTTTTTGAGACAGTCTTGCTCTGTTGCCCATGCTTGAGTGCAATCATGGCTCACTGCAGCCTTGAACTCCTGGGCCCAAGCCATCCTCCCACTTAAGCCTCCTGAATTGCTGGGACTACAGATGCACACTACCATGCCTGGTTATTTTTTTTTTTTTTCCTTTTGTACAGCCATGGGCCGGCTATGTTGACCAGGCTGGTTTCAAACTCCTGGCCTCAAGCGATCCCCTGCCTCGGCCTCCCAAAGTCCTGGGATTACAGGTGTGAGCCACTGCACCTGGCCAGAATTTCCTTTGTTTGTTGGGCTAAATACTATTTCATTGTATATCTAGATTGCATTCTGTTTATTAATTTATTTGTCCGTGGACACTTGGGTCGCTTCTGCCTTTTGGCTATTAATGAAAAATGTCGCTAGGAACATAAGTGTACAAGTATTTGTTCAAGTCCCTTATTAATTAATTTTTAATTCATTGCATTTTAATTGATTGTCTCTCATTGCCTACAGCAGTGCCCGACATATAGCAGGCATCTAATACACATGTGTGAATTTAACAACCAAATGAATGAAATAACAAATCCCAAATTGGACACCAACTCAGACACAGAGCTATATCGTTTGCCCTGTGGGTGCCACTCATGGTCTCCTAATGCAAAGAGGCTGAGTCAGCTAAGAAACTGATGTCTTTGGATCCCACTCAAGAAGTTAGGAAAATAAACACTTCCTCTGCCTGGTTTGTCACCCTTGCCTCAGATTGCTGTCCCACGGGAGGCCCAGCTGCCTGCAATCTTTGGGTGAATAATAGGATAGTAATCCAGGAGGCAGCATAGCTGAGGCCACTCAGAGAAGAATTCTTCCTCTGAGATACCTGAGCTGAGGCAGGTCTGGAACACCCACTACATTCCAGACCTTCCCAGGCAATAACAATACTATTGTAGCTAATCTATCTTTCTTTCTTTCTTTCTTTCTTTCTTTCTTTCTTTCTTTCTTTCTTTCTTTCTTTCTTTCTTTCTTTCTCTTTCTTTCTTTCTTTCTTTTTTTGACACAGAGTCTCACTCTGTTGCCCAGGCTGGAGGGCAGTGGTGCGATCTTGGCTCACTACAACCTCTACCTCCCAGGTTCAAGTGATTCTCCTGCCTCAGTCTCCAGAGTAGCTGAGACTGCAGGCATGCACCACCATGCCTGGCTAATTTTTTGTATTTTTAGTAGAGACAGGGTTTCACCATGTTGGTCCGTCTGGTCCCGAACTCCTGACCTCCAGTGACCCACCCACCTCGGCCTCCCAAAGTGCTGAGATTAGAGGTGTGAGCCACTGCACCTCACGTAGCTAACATTTTTGTGTACTTATGTGTGCCAGGTACTTTATAAGCAGTATCTCATTTAATTGCTAAATTAGCCTGAATTAGGCACTGTAAGCTCCCATTTTACAAAACAAAAAGCAAAGGCACAGAGAAGTTAATTAACTTGTCCCTGATCACCCCAGTTGGTAAAAGGCAGAGCTAGGGTTTGAATCCAGGCGGGAGAAAAAGGCACCACCAACTGCTGAGGTGCAGAGCAGTTTTCAATGAGTTATACTGAATTTAACCAGGGTCCTTCTAAAACAAAATTTTTTTCCTAAATTTGAATAATAAATATTCATTTCATAAATTTTAGAAAACACATATTTTTTTTAAATCACATAATCCCACCAAAAGAGATAACCACTGTTAACATATTAGAGTGTTTCCTTCTAGTTGCTTCTCTATACTTATATATTTTAACTTAGCCAATATAATGATGAGTGTCTTCATTCTCTTAAGAAAGAGGCATCAGCGTCCCATCTTTTTCTTTTTTTTTTTCAAGACAGAGTCTTACGCTGTCACCCAGGCCAGAGTACAATGGCATGATCTTGGCTCACTGCAACTCCTGCCTCCTGGGTTCAAGCAATTCTCATACCTCAGCCTCTCTGATAGCTGCGATTACAGGTGTGTACCACCACACCCAGCTAACTTTTTGTATTTTTAGTAGAGATGGGGTTTCACCATGTTGGCCAGGCTGGTCTCAAACTCCTGACCTCAGATGACCCACCTACCTTCGCCTCCCAAACATGAGCCACCTCACCCAGCGTGAGCCACCTCATCACAAGCGTGAGCCACCTCACCCAGCCCAGCCTCCCATCTTGATATATCTACCACTCTCACCCACTCCTCCTGGATTACTCTGGTCCCTGGGTCTCTGATACATTTCTGCCAAATGACACAATAAAAATGCAGGTGTTGGGCTGAGCACATGGCTCACTCAGCACTTTGCAGGGCCAAGGTGGAAGGATCTCCTGAGCTCAGGAGTTCAAGACCAGCCTGGGCAACAAAGCGAGATCTCATCTCTACTAAAAATAAAAAAATACAATACATCAATAAAGACAATGTAGGCATAGGTTTATAATAATGGTGATGGCAGTTGACACTGTATGGTCACCATGTGGCAGAGGTACATTATGTCACATAGTTCTCATGGCAACCATATTATGCAGGAACCATGATGACATTCATTTTACATTAAAGAAACTGAGACTTCAGATGTAATATGTTGCTCTTCCTCTTCCCTTCCTGAACAACTTAGTCCTAAAGTCATTTTGTGAGGCCTGAAAAGGTAGGTGTCCACATGGGGGCATCTAGAGTGGGGTGCTGGGATTGCAGGCATGAGCCTCCATGTCTAGCTCAATACATGTGGATTTGTGTTTTCACCCGGGGTGCCCCCTAAAGTTCACATGCCTCCCCAGTCGCTGAAACTGAGGGTATCATGGCCTTGGCTTCCTGGGCCAGGAAGAGATAAATTTCTGGCACGATGTGATGTTCCAGCTCCCTGAGGTCCCTCCAGAGTTGACTCTGGAGATAGCTGCATTGTGTCTGCAAGGTATGCTGGAGACAGTTGGTCTCTTCCCACAAGATGGGCCAAAGATGGAGGGGCCAGGCTGCAGAGGAGAGAGAAGGGCTGAGCACCCTCAGTTGCATCTGAGAGTTTAACTTTCTGATTCTCAGGTATTTGGATGAGAGAGAAAGTCTTTGTTGTTGTTGGTCCTGAAGAGTGTCAGTTAACCATTTTGTGATACAGTATTGTGATTTATAATAAGAGATACACACTTGGTCTTCAACCCTGTACTGGGCACAGAGCTCGTAAAACGCTTGGAATTTCCTCAGTGATTCATAATAAGCCCCTTTCAACCTGAGTTTCTGCTGATGAGGTGGCTCTTGGAGGACAGGGGTGCTGGTTGCCAGAGGAACCAACCATGTGATCAGAGGATGGGAACTTTCAGAACTGCCCCCTAATTCTCACCCCCTGGGGAGGCTGGAGGAGAATGAGGGGCTGGAGATTGAGTTGAATGGCCAATGGCCAATGATTTCATCCGTCATGCCTGCATCATGAAGCCTCACCAAAAAGTTGGGATTCAGAGAGCTCTGGGATGCTGAGCACATGGAGATGCTGGGAGGGTGACAGGCCTGCGGGGAGTATGGGGGCTCCATGCCCTTCCCCATCCCTTGCCCTGTGCTGTCTTCTCTTTGTCTGTTCCTGAGCGGTGCCCTTTATAATAAACATGCAAACATAATAAGGTGCTTCCCTGAGTTCTATGAGCCATTCCAGCAATGATAGAATCTGAGGATGGGGTCATGGGAACCTCTGATTTGTAGCTGGCCCATCAGAAGCAGAGGTGACAGCACGGGCTTGCAACTGGCATCTGAAGTGGGGGCAGTCTAATGACAGTCCCATCAGACTTCAACCGGTAGGGGCTGTGCCAACTCCAGGTAGTGTCAGAATTGGACTGAATTTCAGGACTTCCAGCTGGGGTTGGAAAATTGGTCAATGTGGGGAAAAAGTTCACACATCTGGTGTCAGAAGTGAAGTATTGAGAGTAGTTGAGAGAACAGAGAAAATCATTGTATGTGTGCGAATTTTCTTCCCCTGTGTTTAGTTTTGTTTTGCTTTGTTTTGAGTTAGGGCCTCCCTCTGTCACCTAGCAGGAGTGCATTGGTACAATCATGGTTCGCTGCAGCCTCGAACTGCTGGGCTCAAGCGATCCTCCTATCTCAGCCTCCCCAGTAGCCGAACTACAGGCGCACACCACCTTACTTGGCTAATTAAAAAAATAAATGTTTTGTAGAGACAGGGTCTTGCTTTGTTGCCTTAGTTGGTCTCAAACTCCTGGCCTCAAACAATCCTCCCACAGTGTTGGAATTACAGGTGTGAGCCACCATGCCTGGCTATTACATGTGTTTTCATTACACATCTAAACACAGCTCTTCTGACAGGATTTTCTATTAGAAGAAAATTCTTTTTTTTTATGAAAAAAAATTTTTTTAGAGATAAGGTCTCTAAAAATTTCCAGCTATGAGGAAATTCTTAGTCTCTATCAGGATACTAGACTGGATGCAGTGGTTTATGCCTGCAGTCTCAGCACTTTGGGAGGCCAAGGAGGGAAGACTGCTTGAGGCCAGGAGTTCAAGACCAGCCTGGGCAAAATAGCAAGACCCTGTCTCTCCAAAAGAAGAAAAAAAAATACACAACAGACAATTGTTTAACCTATGCCTCTACTGGATAGAAATTGAGGAGGTAAACGCTATTTAATCAGAAATAAAAGCATTATAGCCTGACAAAAACCACAGGATGGCACCAAACAGTTGCTGACTTTTCCTCTGGACTCACTTCTTGGTCCACACCCAGTCTCCTCCGGGGCGTCAGGCAGCCTCATCTCTCTCATCTCATCTTCCTTCTCCCTCTTGTCCTCCCATGGACCCTCAGTCTCTCTACAAACCAGTCGGAATCATGAGCCCTGGTTCGAGTCTGTCAGTTCCACCTGGTCTTCAGGCTGAGGAGCTGGAGGAGGTGCGCACCTGGGAAGCTGGGGGTTGGGGGATTGTGTAAAGGAACAGGGACCCTCCTGGGTTAATTCAGGAAATCCTAACAGATGTGCCTCTCTCCGTGAGGTAGGCTGGCTCAAAAAACACCCACAACAATCCTTCCGATCCTGCAAGCCTTGACGCAGTATGACTTTGCCACTCCTCCTATAAATCCATGGACCCCACAGCCCTCCTGCAGGGCCCTGGCTGGCCCAGTGACTTCCTTTAGTCAACGGAACACAGTGGAAGTGACAGTGTGTGACTGTCAGGCCTTGGCAAGAAAAGGTTTTGTCTTGTTGGAACCCAGCTGCCCTGCTGTTAAGAAACAGTCTTGGCCCAACACAGTGACTCACACCTGTCATCCCAGCACTTTGGGAGGCTAAGGCGGGCAGATCACTTGAGTCCAGGAGTTCGAGACCAGCCTGGGCAACATGGTGAAACCCCATCTCTACAACAAAATACAGAAAAATAGCTGGTCGTGGTGGTGAGCACCTGTAATCCCAGCTACTTCAAAGACTGAGGTGGTAGAATCACCTGAGCCAGGGAGGTTGAGGCTGCAGTGAGCCGAGATCGCACCACTGCACTCCAGCCTGGGCGACAGAGTGAGACCTTGTCTCAAAAAAAAAAAAAAAGTCTGTCCCACGAAAATGACTGAGAGGCCTCTCCATGGAGGAGACCTGGGGGCCTCCCACTGCTACCAGCATGCTGCCCACCTGAAGGAGGCTGGCTTGGACCTCCTAGCTGAGGTGCCATCTGACTGCAGCCTGCAAGTGGCCCAGGCGAGAACGTGCAGCAAAACCACCCACATGAGCCCAGCCCAGATGGCAGACTTATGAGCAAATAAACGGCTGTTGTTTTAAGTCACTAGGTCTTGGGGGCTGGGGGTTGTTACCTGCAAGATCATTCAAAATCTTGCTGAAGCTGACTCCTTTAGCCCAAATGTAATGTGTTATTATACTAATCCCCTTTCTCCATCTTACCAGAAACTTGTCCTATCATCCTAGCTTGGCATGAGCCAGGGCCCCAGGAAGGGGTGGAGATAAATGTCCCATCTCCGGAATAGGGTGAGAGAAGAACGAAATGAGCTCAACCCACCACACCGAATTACCAGAAGTAATTCAACCTACCAGTTTTATTTCTAAGTATTGAGCGAGAGCCTGAATACCTTCCATGTTGTTTTGGATTCATCAGAAATACAAAGATATATCTCATAGCATATCTGCCATCAGGAAACTTAGGTTCCAGAAGAGGAGTTAAGACTCATAAACCACTGGGCTCGGTGGCTCATGTCTGTAATCTCAGTGCTTCGGGAGGCCAAGGTGGGAGGATCCCTTGAGGCCGAAAGTTTGAGACCAGCCTGGGCAACACAGTGAGACCCCATCTCTAAAAAGAATTTTTTTTTAATTAGCTGGGCATGGTGGTATATGTAGTCTTAGCTACTTGGGGTGCTAAGCGGGGAGGATCGCTTGGACCCAGGAGTTTAAAGCTGCAGTTAGCTATGATTGATTATATCACTGCACTCTAGCATGCTCAACAGAACAATACCCTGCCTAAAAAAGAAAAAAAAAAAGACTCAGAAACTAAAAATGACAGGCAACTCAAGATCATTATGTGTGTGAAATGACTGTGAATGCTATGAGCTCAGAGGAAAATCCTGGAGCTGTCGGGGAGGACGGAAGATGGAGGTGTGGCTTGAACGAGACATTGAGGATGAGGAAGATTGACTGAAATGAGAAACGTTATTTTTAGGTCCCCTGAGTGTAGGTATAAAGACATAAATAAGCTTGCTGAGGAGAGAAACAGTGGGAATGCTGAGAGAATTTCCAAGGGCAGCAAACACACCAGCCCAACCAGATGAAGGGTCTCCCAAGCCATTGCTCTCACTCAATGCTGCCCTGAGAGTTCGTTGGGATGTTTCAATGACAGTAAGAGCCCACACCATCAAAGCCTTCTTGGCATTGCATTACGTAAAGCTCTGCAGGAAGACAGTACCTCTAGGAATGCACCTGTCATCAAAGCAGGGCCCACCCAGTTAGGAAACAAGGCCAGGCTGGTCCAGAAGGACTTGGCTGACTATTGCACTCACCAGGAAAGAAGGTGCACACTTGTTTGCATTTGTGGTTACACTGTGGTTCAGCAATGATTATTCCACCAACTAAGCCACTTCCTAAATCACAGTTCCACATATGGCATAAAGGGCGGCTTCACCTGCCCTGGCTAATGTCTGGAACATTCACAGAGCCACACACTGCCCCTGGGGAATGCCAGTGTCATGAAGTCTCACTGGGAAGGGTTGGCCACACCTCTCCAGCTTCCCTCTTCCCTCCCTTTGGGGTATGCCACCCTTGCTGCCAGGCTGCCTCCTGGCCTCTCCATGTCACTTCAGCCATGCCAGGGCACTGATCTCACAGGGAGGCTGCAACTCCTCCATCCCACAGAAATGACAGTCACACCCACCAACTGCCTCAACTTGGAGAAGCTATTTTAAGACCGCACCTACCCTAAGGGAAGTTAAACAGCCAGTATATTTGCTCCCAATTTACCTATGGAGAAACTGAATCAAGATCTGACTTACCAGGGCAATCTCAACAATTCAGTGACTCATTGAGGTCAGAATTCCACAAAGCCTAACCAGAGCCTGTGTCCTCTCAGACACGTCACCCTCTATGCTGTATCGTGGAGGTAGGACCTGCCTGGTTCCAGCAGTTTTGCCCACAGCTCTGCTGTGGATCCCGCCTCACAGGTCATTAAATCTGTAATCCTGAATCCCACACAGACTTGCAAGTCAAGGAATTCAGGCTGAGAAGGGTTCTCTCTGCTTATGAGAGAGACACTCCCATGAAATGTGCATCTTTGTGTGTCGGTCCACTCAGATGCAATCAGTGGCAGTAAATTCTTTGCATTGTGATAAGAATCCCTAGCAAAGAATCAAAAAGTTGAGGCCTTAAGTCTTGATGCAGATGCAATCTGTAAGGGGAATTTTTTTTTTTTTGAGACGGAGTCTCACTTTGTCGAGACTGACTGCATCTCCGCTCACTGCAACCGCCGCCTCCCGGGTTCAAGCGATTCTCCTGCCTCAGCCTCCCAAGTAGCTAGAATTACAGGCGTGCGCCACCAGCCCTGCTAATTTTTGTATGTTTAGTAGAGACGGGGTTTCACCATGTTGTTTCGGCTGGTCTCGAACTCCTGAGCTCGTGATCCCTCCGCCTCGGCCTCCCAAAATGTTGGGATTACAGGCGTGAGCCACCGCACCTGGCCTGTAAGGGGATTCTTATTCATCCCCAAAACGGAGGACAGCTAGGCCAGGCACCTGTTCTGTTGAAATCTGAGATGCCTCTCTGTTTGATTCTATTTGGCGCTTACCTGTGCTAGGAAAGTGCCCAGAAGTGAGAAGCCTCTAGGTTGACTTCCTTCCTCCAGGAGGGAAAGGGACTAAGCTTATGAAGCAGCCACGCTGGGAAGGCCACTATACAGCTTCCCATATGTTACACATTTTCACCACCCTCAGAGATTGCCCCACTAGCATATGTGGACAAGTCAAGGTTCAGAAAGGTTACCTCGAGGGGTCACACATAGGTGAGTGCAGGGGTGGCCTAGCACCTGCACTTGGCAGGCTGCAGGGGGTGCTGCTCGCTGGCCCGGCCTGAGGCCTTCCCGGCTCCCTCCCGCCCCTCATGGAGCCCAGCTAGCCGCGCGCCCGTCTCCATCACCTCGGCCCCCCTTTCTGGGGCACTCACGTCTCTACCGGCCAGATCTCCCCCATCTTTCCAGGCCCACGCCTCCCCCGCGCTGACGCTCACAAACCCCGCGGTCAGACCCTCTTCAAGGACCCCCTACAGCTGCCCCTCTCTCAGGGTCCTTCGGGTAACCATGTAGTCACTGCAGCTGCACATCCCGTGCGCCCGGGATCGCACCCAGCAGGTCGTTGCTGGGGCGTTCATGAGTGTCCCCACCCCGCCGCCCCGCCCCTGGGCGCCCGGGACTCGGCTCAGACGCGCGGAGGGAAGGCAGGGCGGCTGCAGAGAGCAGAGCCGAGGAGGAATCGAAAGGCTCAGAAACGCGGTGTAACCAGCGCCCTCCTGGACAAACCTCCCCGGTCCCCGCGCCATCGACGCGGCCACGAGCAGCGCCGCGGGTCGCCGCCCCGCCCAGACCTCCGCGCCCGGAGCTCAGGCTCCGTCCTCTTCCCCAAGGAGCTGCTAATCACGCCCCAGGGACGTTGGCCTCCGGGGTAGGGGAGGACCCCAGGCCTGCGCCCGGCTGCGGGGAGGCGCCCCGCCCGCCCTCCTCCTACTCGCCCCTCTCCGCTTCTCTCCCTTTTCTTCTCCTCCCCACTCAGCTCCTTTTTCTCTCCACACCCAGTCCCTTGTTCCCTCTTCGCTCACTCCACCCCACTTTGCTTTTTCCCTCCCCAGTGGGTCCCTCTCCCCCTGTCCTCTCCCCTACAACCTCCCCTCTCTACTCCCTACCAGCTGTCTCCCCTCCCCCCCCTTCGGGTCACCCCGTCCCAGTCCCCTCTTCTCCCCTCCTCCGTCCCTCCCTCCCTCTCCTCTCCCGCCCCACTCCGTCCTCCCCCCTCCTCCGCACCCCGCCAGTCCACTGGTCCCCGCCCCGCAGTGTCCTGGCGCTGGCGTAACTGCTCGTCCCACCTCCCTCCCAGCCAATCGCTCCTCTCCTCCGCTCGGGGACGCTCCCCCGGGGAATCCTGTGGCCGGAGATGCTCGGTCGAGTCCTGGGTGTGTGGTCACCTTGCGGGGGCCGCTGCGGGTGCGGAATCCAGACCCAGGGGTGTAGCAACCTCACACTCCCTGTGCAGAAGGAACCAGAAGATCGGGACGCGGGTCCAGGGTGGTCCGCACAGCCGTGGTTTAGCCGAGGCCGGCGCGCTACACTTAGTCTCGTGTGCAGTGCTTTCTGGCCACAGCAGCTTCCCTAGAAGTGACCCCACTTGGGTCAGAACCACCCAGTTGGGCCGCTGATATTTCTCCCTTTCGCAGAAGGAGCAGCGCGAGTCGGGAGACGCAGTGACTCGCCAGGGTCAGACCCAGAGCGTCTTCCCCACGCAAGGCCGAGGGCAGGGTGAGCACAGGGGCGTTCTCCGTCTGCCCCGGCTCGGGTGCACTGGTCTGGACGCCTCTGTGCAGGTTCCAGAGTGCAGGCGGAGTTTAAGGGAAGGGGGTTTTGACTGCGGGAGCCGACAGAAAGGACTAAATCCAAAAGGTCCTCTTGGACCTGAACCTTCTGCTACACGCCTCGCCGATAAAAGGGGACTCTGCATTTTTTTAAAGCCCAAAATAGAAAAGCCTTGGGAGCTAGAATGGCAGAAACCCCAGACCGACGGCGCTGGAAGCGCGCAGCTCGGCGCATTCCACGGCCTCGCTGCCCTGCAGGGCCGCGCACGTTCCAGCGCTCAGGGATGGTGCCGCAGGACACACCCCAAACAGAGCACAGAAGTAAAAATAAGCCGGCTGCACCCGGGACCACGCTGCCCCTAGCTGGCTCTGCCCCCCAGCCTCTCTGAACAGCAGGCCCCTGCCTCGAAGCCCGAGGGTCTTCGCATTTGCTGCTGTGCTTCTCCCGGATACCCGCAGAGCTTCGCTCCCCGACCCCCTTCAGATCTTACAGAAGGGCCTCCTTCCAAACCAGGCCTTCCCTGTTCCCTGGCAAATGGTTTTAAAATCACAGTACCCCCACTCCTGCAAGTCACAGTCCCTCCTCAGTCCCTTCACTGCTTTTTTTTTTTTCCTTAGCCCTTGCCGCAGTCAAACTTGAATGCGTTTGTGAATCACCTGAGGACCTTGCTACAACACAGATGCGAATTCACTTGGTCTAGGGGGGGTCCCCAAGTTTCTAACGCGTGTCCGTGATATTCTGCTGCTCCCCACCTGCCTGCGGATCTGCGAGGACCTTTGACTTACAAAGGGTCCAACATGCAGATAATATAAAAGTTTATTTTTCCTATGTATTTTGATTCACTATCTCCGGAGCTTGAATGTGAGTTCCACCAGGATAGCGCTCTGGTCTGTTTTGTTTGCTGCTATATTCTCGGTACCTGGAACAGGCCTGGCACATAGTAGGAGCACTATGTTATTTCCAGAAGGAAGCAGTGAATGAAATACAAACCAGAAAAGACAGCAGAGGTGATAAACCTAACATTATACAAAGTGAAAGTCGAGGGGCAAATTATGAACGAAACAAAGGTTTTACACTCATTTTTAAAAGGGAGAAATAACAGTCACAAGCCCTTAGGTCCTAAAGTAAAAACTGTCCCCCTAAAAAAGGAAAATTGCAAATACTACATTGATTTTAGAAAGGTTAACTCCTATCTTGGTCACATCTCAGAAGCAAAAAGTGACGTAAAAGACTTGAATAAAGAAATTAGGGCCGGGCGCGGTGGCTCACGCCTGTAATCCCAGCACTTTGGGAGGTCCAGGAGGGTGGATCACCTGAGGTCAGGAGTTCGAGAACAGTCTGACCAACATGGAGAAACCCCGTCTCTACTAAAAATACAAAATTAGCTGGGCGTGGTGGCGCATGCCTGTAATCCCAGTACTTGGGAGGCTGAGGCAGGCGAATCGCTTGAACTTGGGAGGCAGAGGTTGCGGTGAGCTGAGATCATCCCATCGCACTCCAGCCTGGACAACAAGAGCTAAAACTCCGTCTCAAAAAAAAAAAAAAAAAAGAAATTAATGGCCAGGTGTGGTGGCTCATGCCTGTAATCCCAGCACTTTGGGAGGCCGAGGTGGGCGGATCACGACGTCAGGAGTTCGAGACCAGCCTGGGCAACATGGGGTAACCCCATCTCCACTAAAAACACAAAAATTAGCCGGGCGTGGTGTTAGGAACCTGTAATCCCAGCTACTCAGGAGGCTGTGGCAAGAAAATCAGTTGAACCTGGGAGGCAGAGGTTGCAGTGAGCTGAGATTGTGCCACTTCACTCCAGCCTGGGCAAAAGAGTGAGACTCTGTCTCAAAAAAAAAAAAAGAATAAACAGGACCTGTGTATTTACTAGTTTATTATTGTAAAATATACATAAAATTTACCATGTTAACCATTTTAAGTGTGCCGTTCATTGGCATTAAGTACATCCACATTATTGTACAACCATCACCACTGTCCATCTCCAGGACTTTTTCATCTTCCCAAACTCTATACCGATTAAACAATAACTCCCCTTCTCCTTCCCTCCAACCCCTGGTAATCACTATTATACTTTCTGTCTTTGAATTAGACTACTTTATGTACCTCATGTTAGGTGACGCAAGGCGCCAAAAGATGGCGCTGGTTCCGGGTTCTTCTTCACCCAGCACTGCGACGGCCCGCCAAATGAGACCCAATAAAAGAAGGCACCTCCCACTCCTCCCTTCAGGCCCGCCCCCCATCCAATCATCAGTGCCCATATAGCCCTGGGGGCTATAAATTACTCCACCCAACAGCTCTCGCTCTCTCTCTCCCCTGCGCGACCTGACCTCAACCTCTCCAATAAAGATCTCTTGGCCGTACTCAGTGTGGTTTGACTTTGCCGGCATCCCTTTCACCTCATATAAGTGGAATCATATACTGTTTATCCTTTCGTGACTGGCTTATTTTACCTAGTATTGTGTCCGGAATTGGTGGGTTCTTGGTCTCACTGACTTCAAGAATGATGCCGCGGACCCTCACAGTGAGTGTTACAGCTCTTAAGGTGGCGCGTCTGGAGTTTGTTCCTTCTGATGTTCGGATGTGTTCGGAGTTTCTTCCTTCTGGTGGGTTCGTGGTCTCGCTGGCTCAGGAGTGAAGCTGCAGACCTTCGCGGTGAGTGTTACAGTTCTTAAGGCGGCGCGTCTGGAGTTGTTCGTTCCTCCTGGTGGGCTCGTGGTCTCGCTGGCTTCAGGAGTGAAGCTGCAGACCTTCGTGGTGAGTGTTACAGCTCATAAAAGCAGTGTGGACCCAAAGAGTGAGCGGTAGCAAGATTTATTGCAAAGAGCAAAAGAACAAAGCTTCCACAGCGTGGAAGGGGACCGAGAGGGTTGCCACTGCTGGCTCTGGCAGCCTGCTTTCATTCTTTTATCTGGCCCCACCCACGCCCTGCTGATTGGTAGAGCCCAGTGGTCTGTTCTGACAGGGCACTGATTGGTGCGTTTACCATCCCTGAGCTAGACATAAAGGTTCTCCACGTCCCCATCAGATCAGTTAGATACAGAGTATGGACACAAAGGCTCTCCAAGGCCCCACCAGAGCATCCAGACACAGAGTGTCGATTGGTGCACTCACGAACCTCGAGCTAGACACAGGGTGCTGATTGGTGTATTTATAATCCCTGAGCTAGACATAAAGGTTCTCCACATCTCCACCAGACTCAGGAACCCAGCTGGCTTCACCCAGTGGATCCCGCACGAGGGCTGCGGGTGGAGCTGCCTGCCAGTCCCGCGCCGTGCGCTCGCCCGCCTCAGCCCTTGGGTGGTTGATGGGACTGGGTGCTGTGGAGCAGGGGGTGGCGCTCGTCGGGGAGGCTCGGGCCACACAGGAGCCCATGGAGGGGGTGGGAGGCTCAGGCATGGAGGGCTGCAGGTCCCAATCCCTGCCCGGCGGGAAGGCAGCTAAGATCCGGTGAGAAATGGAGCGCAGTGCCCGTGGGTCGAAGGGCTCCTCAAGTGCCACCAAAGTGGGAGCCCAGGCAGAGGAGGCACCGAGAGCAAGCGAGGGCTGTGAGGACTGCCAGTACACTGTCACCTCTCAGTATGATGTCTTCAAGGTTCATCCATGTTGTAACATGTATTTGAATTTCATTCCTTTTTTTTTTTTTTGAGACAGAGTCTCGCTCTGTCAACCAGGCTGGAGTGCAATGGTGCAATCTCCGCTCACTGCAACCTCCACCCCTGTGGTTCAAGCCATTCTTCTGCCTCAGCCTCCCAAGTAGCTGGAATTACAGGTACCTGCCATCATGCCTGGCTAATTTTTGTATTTTTGTAGAGACGGGGGTTTCACCAAGTTGGCAAGACCGGTCTTGAACTCCTGACCTCAGGTTATCCGCCCGCCTTGGCCTCCCAAAATGCTGGGATTACAGGTGTGAGCCACCAAGCCCGGCCTCATTCCTTTTTTATAGCTGAATAATAGCCCATTGTATGTATACACATTTGTTTCTCCACGCATCTGTTGATATACACTTGGGTTTCTTCTACCTTTTGGCTATTGTGACTAATGCTGCTATAAGCATGGGTGTACAAACAGCTATTTAAGTTTCTGCTTTCAGTTTTTTTGGGAATATACCCAGAAACCCAGAAGTGAAACTGCTGGATCATATGTTTCATTTTTTGAGGAACTTGCATACTGTTTTCTGTAGCGGCTGCACCATGTGAACTAGGGTTAAAATGAATGTCTCACCGTCGCTGGACTAGTTGTTTCCATCTGCTTTGTGGTACTTTGTTACGACAGCCCCAGGAGACTAATGCAACACCTCATGGATGTGCTAGCGTGGCAACATCTCCCACCTCTTCCTTCCAGTAAACACGCCCAGGAGGCCTTTATGAAGGGGGAACTGTGGTCCGCCATATTTACCTGAAGATGCAGTTTGGGGAGCTGTTTCTTTTTCTTTTTTTTTTTTTTTTTTTTTTTGAGACGGGGTCTCGCTCTTTCGCCCAGCCCGGAGTGCAGTGGCGCAATCTCGGCTCACTGCAAGCTCCGCCTCCCGGGTTCACGCCATTCTCCTGCCTCAGCCTCTGAGTAGCTGGGACTACAGGCGCCCGCCACCACGCCCGGCTAATTTTTTTGTATTTTTAGTAGAGACGGAGTTTCACCGTGGTCTCGGTCTCCTGACCTCGTGATCCGCCCGCCTCGGCCCCCCAAAGTGCTGGGATTACAAGCGTGAGCCACCGCGCCGGGCCCTGCAGCTGTTTCCATCACATGCGTGGCCTCTGGGCTCTCCTGCCCAACTCTTCCCCAGTAGCTATGCTAAAAGCAATCTTAGAGTAGGCCCTCCTGATATCTGGCCTGGATTGCTGTAAATCATCTGCCTTCTGATTCTCTCTTGATCCATCCTCCACACCGCCTCTGCTTCCCAAACGGATTTTTATCATTTCTCGGATGAAACCTCTTTATTGATTACCTACGTTCTGTAAGAAAATTCCAAGCTCTTCAACATGTCATTCAAGCGTCTGAAGAGTCTCATCTCTACTTCTGTCTTGTCTGCCCTCACTCCTCTGCCACATGCCCTGTACTTTGATGATATTAAATTTTTTGATTGTAGGCTGGGGCGGTGGCTCATGCCTGTAATCCCAGCACTTTGGGAGGCTGAGGTGGGTGGATCACTTGAGGTCAGGAGCTCAAGATCAGCCTGGCCAACATGGTGAAACCCCGTCTCTACTAAAAATACAAAAATGAGCCAGGCATGGTGGCAGGCGCCTGTAATCCCAGCTACTGGGGATGCTGAGGCAGGAGAATTGCTTGAACCCAGGAAGCAGAGATTTCAGTGAGCCGAGATCGTGTCACTGCACTCTAGCCTGGGTGATAAAGCAAGAATCTGTCTCTAAATAAATAAATAGACTGTAAATGTTCCACACACTTTTCACAGCTCCATGTTTTTGCAAATGCAGTTCTGCACAAAATGTGCTGCCTGCTAGTTGGCTCACACAGGATTCGGTCTAGCCCCCATCACCTACCTGCCCTCCCATATATAGAAGAAGCTAGAAAAGTGAAATCCTCTCTTTCCTGGGTCCCTTGCTGCTAAGGATAGCCACATGACCCAGTTCTGGCTAGTGGGATATAAGCAGAAATCCACAGGAAAGTTCCTGCTTTCCTGATAAAAGGGGAAATCATAGCTGGCCTCCCCCTTTCTCCTTTCAATGTGGACATGATGCCTGGAGCTGCTGCAGCCAACCTGCAGCCATGTCTCAGAGGACAAGAGAATTTTAGAAACCTTAGTCCCGACACCACTGAGCCAATGTACCACCTTTAGTGCCTACCTCTGGGCTTATTATATGAGAAAATAACCTTCTATTTGTTTAAACCTTACTAGTCATGTGTTCTATGACTTGCTGCTGAATGCATTTCTAATCAGTACACTGGTACTGTTCATCTTTCTAGATCTTTCCAGGTAGATTGTTGCTTCCTATGAGAAATATTCCCAAACTTCCTGGTCAGACTATGACTTCCTCCTGAAAGCATCCATGACACTGTGTACTTACCTGGGTTGCAGTACACATCACGCTGTAACTACTTACTTACTTCCTGCATAGGCTGTGAGCTCTGATATTATTCTTGGTATAGAATAATATCATGCATGCTGGGACCTAGCAGAGTGGCTCACAAAAAGCAGCGGCTCCTAAAATGCATTGCAAGTGAAGAATTCCATTTCCCGGAGGATATCATGCTATATTATAACCTCTGGCTCGGCTTCTCACCCTTTGAAATCTGCAATGGCTGACTCACCTTGCTAACTCATTTCTACAGGCAGAATGTGCTCTGCAAGCCGATCTATCCACCAGATATTTGTCGAGGTCTCAGGCACAAGCTACTGTGGTATGCTCTGTACAGGATAAAAAAAGAAAGAATATTTTAATATGGAAGTTAATGTTTCCCTTGCATGTCTTAAATAACATAGCCAAGGGTGGCCAGGTGTGGTGGCTCATTCCTATAATCCCAGCAATTTGGGAGGTCGAGGTGGGCGGATCACTTGAGGTCAGGATTTCAAGGCCAGCCTGGCCAACATGGTGAAACCCATTCTCCACTAAAAATAAAAAAATTAGCCAGGTGTGGTGACACATACCTGTAGTCCCAGCTACGTGGGAGGCTGAGGCAGAAGAATCTCTTGAACTTCGGTGGAGGTTGCAGTCAGCTGAGATCACGCCACTGCACTCCAGCCTGGGTGACAGAGTGAGACTCCTTCTCAGAAACAAACAAAACATAGCCATGGGTGTGGAAGCAAGACATAGTTGTAATATTTGCTTAGAATGGTAGTTCTCAATCCTGGCTATGTTAGAATGACATGGGAGCTTTAAAAACTACAAATGCCCAGGTCCTATCTTCAGACAGTCTGATTCAGCTGGTCTGGTCCCCTCTCCCTAACCCCTAATCTTATTTTAGATAAAGCTTCCTAGGTGATTGTAACTTGTAACCAGGGTGCGCACCCCTGATTTAAAAGAAGGATAAGTGTGGACTGGGAAGATTTCTTGGAGGATGTGACCTATGGGTCTTGAAGTACAGGGGACATTTGGACAACAGGGAGAAGAGGTATTTGAGGAATGAGGATTGCTGAGTGAGCAGAGGCAGGAATGAAGCTTCAGTGTGGCTGTCAGCCAGTCAGCCACACTGGGGGATTTTTAAATTTCTACTAAAAATTGAAAAATAAAAAAATAAATTAGGCAGGCTTGGTGGCATGCATCTGTAGTCCTGGTTGTTTGGGAAACTAAGGTGGGAGGATCACTTGGGCCCAAGAGGTTGAGGCTGCGGTCAGCCCTGATCACGACACTACACTCCAGCCCAGGTGACAGATTAAAACCCTGTCTTGAAAAAATTAAAACTAAAAATAAGTTCCAGGGGCAGACACCAGAAGGAGACAATCTCAGGAGGCAGCAGAGGCAGCGGACAGCTGGGGAAACAGCCCCAGCCCCAGGCTCAGGAGACCTGCACTCCCGCCCTGATTTCATCCCCACTCCACTGTGTACCCTTGTGCATGGCATCCGCAGGGTCTGTCACTTCCCTACCTGCAAACCAGATGCTTCCTGAGCTCCCTCCCTTGATCTTCCCGGTCTGATTTTTCACATTTGTGTTCTGAACACCAGGCCAGGCCTGCGTGAGTCAGGACAAAAGTTAGATGGCTGCCTTCCCTGTCCCGCCTGCCCCTTCCCCCACAGCCACTACACCTATGGAACTGGCAACCTCGCTGCACTGTGCAATGCAGAGGGGGAGGCAGAGGAGGGAAGTTGTTGGGAAATGGCATGAAAGACACCAGGCGAGCAGACAGCACGGTGCGAAGGAGGAGCTGTGCCGGACCCAAGGCCCCGCTGCCAGGCCACTGCGGTGAGGGGGGCTGCCCCTTGCCCAGGATGGCCTTGCACTGAGTGGAGCCACCTTGCTCCCCACAGCCAGGACTGACTGATACCACGAGGCAAGGCCCTCACCTCAAGGTGTGACATCACAGCTCTGCAGTGTGGCTTGTGTTCCAGAACCGTCCCTGGTGGACTAAGCCAAACATAAGCTTTACTTGAGACCTCATCTTTGCTGGGCCCAGCCCTTCCCCGTATCTGTCCATTTACCTCTCTCCAGCACAGCTTTTCCTGCACAGCACTCGTTAAATAAACTACATTCATGTTTGTCTCAGGATCTGTTTCTCAAGACTTGATCTGAGGCACCGTGCTTTCAATAAATAAAAGAAAATGCCACAGACAGATAAAACGTATATGGGAGGCGACCATAAAACAGGGGCTAAAGGAAACTCCCAGATTCATTTTAGAAAAAGAAGAAAAGAGAGTTACAAGAGTCTGATTGTGGGGGAGGGAAGCAGAGAAAGAGCAGCTTCCTGTTTGTGTCTGGAGTGCAGCACACTGAGCAGTGTTTTGCCTGGTTTATTTCCAAAGTATTTCAGGGCAGCTGAGAGCTTCCACAGTAAGGATCAACCCATCTTTTTGACCAGCCCAGGTCAATGAATTACCTGACTCAGGCAAGTCAGTAGACTCCACCTGTTTTTTGTTTTTCGGTTTTCGTTGTCTTTTTTAAACAGAGTCTTGCTCTGTCACTCAGGCTAGAATGCAATGGAGTGATCTCGGCTCACTGAAACCTCCGCCTCCCGGGTTCAAGTGATTCTCCTGCCTCAGCCTCCTGAGTAGCTGGGATTACAGGCGCGTACCACCATGCCCAGCTAATTTTTGTATTTTTAGTAGAGATGGGGTTTCACCATGTTGCCCAGGCTGGTCTCAAACTCCTGGCCTCAAGTGATCTGCCCGTCTCGGCCTCCCAAAGTGCTGGGATTATAGGCGTGAGCCACCGTGCCCAGCCAGTAGATCCTTTATGATGTACCTCACTTGAAAGCTACATTTTAAAGGGAATAGTCAAACTCCAATAATGAATGTGGTCTTTTTCCTTTTAGAGACCAGACTGATCTACTAATAGTGTAATTCAAAGATGGCCACAAAGGCCAAAACGAGCCAAACCCTCCTGGCCCACTGTGACCACTAAGGTTCCACCTACAAGGACCTAGTGAAAGTCTAATAAAAAGCTGCTTGGCTGGGCGCAGTGGCTCACACCTGTATGTAATCCCAGCACTTGGGGAGGCAGAGGCGGGTGGATTACTTGAGTTCAGGAGCTCGAAACCACCCTGGGCAATATGGCAAAACTCCGTCTCTACAAAAAATACAAAAATTAGCTGGGCACGATCACATACAACTGTAGTCCCAGCTACTCAGGAGACCGAGGTAGGGAGGATCGGTTGAGCCTGGGAGGTGGAGGTTGCAATGAGCCGAGATCTTGCCATTGCACTCCAGCCTGGGCTATAGAGACCCTATCTCAAAAAAAAAAAAAAAAAAAAAGATAACAGCACTGGGGTTATCACCAGATCAGAAAGCCAGGAAGAGGGTACTGCCCAGACCCAGGGTGCCTGGCACTGGCACCCAGCCCCAAGCTCAGCCCAAGTACTTCCTGCCTCTCAGGGCTGGCTGGAGTTTGCTCCCTGATGGGAGACCTGGATTACCCAACCGTCCTCAGACCATATAATACCTAAGCACTTGAGGCACTCTGACTATTGTCAGCTGAGTCTTGGCTCAAGTTTTGTCAACAAAACGGATTAATTTATAACTAAGGTTAAAAACTCTTAAGTGAAAGTTAACTGATTCTGCCCATTTTCAGGGTAGAATGAGAGACACCTCAGAAGCAACTATGGTGGCTACTGGAGGGTCACATGAGGGATCATGTGGGGACAAGCCCAGATGGTGGACTCTTAAGGACAACTGTTTATAAAATGAGCCTTGTGTAGGACAAGATTGCACACTAACACCAGCATGGATCTGCTTTTCCATTGTGTCTGAAATGTGAGCCACGTAGTGTCAGTCTGCTGTGAAGTTAACATTGCCAGGACAAATCTTCTACAGAAATAATTTCAATTTTTTTTCAGTATTTAGTAGTGAAAGATATTAATGCATTAATGGTAATACATTTCTGGTTTAATATAAATTAAAAATGGCTGGGCGCAGTGGTTCACGCCTGTAATCCCAGCACTTTGGGAGGCCGAGGCGGGCAGATTACTTGAGGTCAGGAGTTCGAGACCAGCCTGGCCAATATGGTGAAACTCCGTCTCTACTAAAAATACAAAAGTTAGCCAGGCGTGGTGGCGTGTGCCTGTAGTCCCAGCTACTCGGGAGGCTGAGGCAGGAGAATCACTTGAACCCGGGAAGTGGAGGTTGCAGTGAGCCAAGATCATGCCACTGTACTCCAGCCTAGGTGACAGAGCGAGACTATGTCTCAAAAAAAAAAAAAAAAAAAACCTGCACTTGTATGTTTATCACAGCACTATTCACAATAGCAAAGATATGGAATCAACCTAAGTGTCCATCAATGATGAATGAATGGATAAAGAAAATGTGGTACATATACACCATGGAATATTATTCAGCCATAGAAAAATAATGAAATCACGTCTTTTGCAGCAACATGGATGGAACTACAGGTCATTATCTTAAGTGAAACAAGCCAGGCACAGAAAGTCAAATATCACATGTTCTCACTCTTAAGTAGGTTGTAAAAAATGTCCACACATGCAAATTAAGAGTGGAATGATAGACCACGGAGACTGAGAGGGTGCGGGGGGGGAGGGTAGATGATGAGAAATTAGTTGGCGGGTACAATGTATGTTATTCAAATGATGGATACCCTAAAAGTTTTTATTTGACCACTATGCAATCTATGCATGTACCAAAACTGCACATAAACACCATCAATTTATACCAAAAATAAAGGTGGGAGAGGAAGGAGGGGAGCTGCCCGACCGTGCTTTCTCTCATAGACCGGGGTCAGCATGAATGTCATCTTCCTCCCCAAACTCCAACTATACTAACATCTACACTCACATCTAGTGCATCACACTTTTATTTTCTTGATTGTACTTACCTAAAAAGACCTTTATTATAGAATGTATCAAAGTATCTGCTTATATATTTGTTTTCTGCCCCACTACACAAGAGCAGGAATTTGGCCTTTACACTAATAGTATCCGTAAGCCACTGAAAGGATTTAAGCAAAAAGTGATATGATCGGCTGGGCACAGTGGCTCACACCTGTAATCCCAGCACTTTGGGAGGCCAGGGTGGTGGATCATCTGAGGTCAGGAGTTCGAGACCAGCCTGGCCAACATGGTGAAACTCCGTCTCTTACTAAAAATACAAAAATTAGCTGGGCGCGGTGGCAGGCGCCTGTAATCCCACCTACTTAGGAGGTCAAGACAGGAGAATTGCTTGAACCCACGGGGCGGAGGTTGCAGTGAGCCGAGATCATGCCACTGCACTCCAGACTGGGCGACAAGCGCAAAACTTGGCCTCAAAAAAAAAAAAAAAAAAAAAAAGTGGTCTGATCAGATTTGCATTTCAGAAAGAGTATAGTGACCAGACCAAGGGAGGAGCAGCAGGAAGACAGGAAAGTAGAAGGACGCTGGAAAAATAATGGAGTCAGAGTCAACAGACCCATGACACAACAGACCTGCAGGGAAGCGAAAGAGAAGGAAGTGTAGGTCCCACCCAGCCTGGGGCTTGAGCAGGTGAGTGGTGGCGACTTTCCAGGGGAGATAAGGAACAGGAGGAGGGGCTTCAGGAGGAGACTGGCATGTCTTATCCTAGACATGGTGAGACTGAAGTCCTATGAGAGATCCTTGGGAAGACCCAGCAGGCAATAAGCATATAATGGTATTATCTACAAGTCAAAACGGGAAGCCAAAACCTATGTTAGGGAGAGATTGCCCAAGTGGGGTGCCCAGGACCGGTCCACCCAGCCCCAACCTCATAGCCATGACCAACTACTATTGCATCAGTTTGCTACTAAAGCATCGGGAACTAAGGTAGAGGCCATAGGCCTGCCCGAACATGGACATGTTACAAGCTCCAGGGTGTCCTGGCAGCTTGGAAGTTGAGCCCTGTCTCTAGATAAGGCGGATTCTGGGAGAAAGGCTTTCATAGACATTTTATAAGATCCAAAAATTACAGCAGAGTATCTTCTGTAGAGGGTCTTCCCCACACTGTCAACACTTACCTGCAAATTAGGGCAGGGGGAGGGTGCCTTCTCAGAAGACACAATTTTTCTCTTTACCGTAGGTGTTGGCAAAACTTTTCCCAATTTATCATTTATCTTTTGACTTTATTTATGGTATTTCTCATACATAAGTTTAATTTTTTTTGGTAATCAAATTTATTTTTATTTTTTATTTACTTATTTTTTTAAAACAGAGTTGGAGTCTACCTATGTTGTCCAGGCTGGTCTTGAACTCCTGGCCTCAGGCCATCCTCCTGCCTCTGCCTCCCAAAGTGCTGGAATTACAGGTGGTAATCAAATTTAAATAATCAAGTATTTTCCATAGGATTTCTGAGGTTAAGCATGAGGCTCCTAATGTTCAGTAAGTCTCCTTTTTCTTTTCTTTTTTTTTTTTTTTTTTTAATGAGTCAATTCTGAGAATCACACAAGATCTTGAACTCACAAGGACAAGCTGGGATCAACAATAACTTAGGCAAAAGATTCTATTTTCTGCAGTAGCCAGGCTATGGTTTGCCACCTTCACTGACTTTTTAAAAATTCAGTGTTATATTTATTTTAGGGATATTGTTGAGAATGTGCCCTTTTTTTTTTTTTAACACCTCTAAGGAAAAAAAATTTTTTCAGGCATCACTGATCGAAACTATGCAGTCAGCTTGCTTTTAGTTTTTTGGGCTGTGTGTGTGTGTGTGTGTGTGTGTGTGTGTATGTGTGTTTTCTTTCAGTTTTTTGGACTTTGATAGATTGAATTATGTTTGCCTCTTTGCACTGGACACCAGGATGCTCAGATCAAAGTTTTTTTTAACCCTTCTTTTAACAAAAGCTCTCGTCATAACATTTGTGTTTGGGGAATTAATATTTGCTCAAACTTTACATTTTTCTTTTATACATTTTTGCCTTTCTTTCCAATCTATCTTTTAAATTAAATTTTAATTTAATTTAATTTAAAATCAACTTTTATTTTAGATACAGAAGGTACATGTGCAGATTTGTTACATGGGAATATTGCATAATGCTGAGGTTTGGAGTACGAATCTCATCGCCCAAGGAGTAAGGATAGTACCTGATAGGTAGTTTTTGTTTGTTTGTTTGTTTGTTTTTTGAGACGGAGTCTCGCTCTGTCACCCAGGCTGGAGTGCAGTGGCGCGATCTCGGCTCACTGCAAGCTCTGCCTCCTGGGTTCACGCCATTCTCCTGCCTCAGCCTCCCGAGTAGCTGGGACTACAGGCGCCCGCCACCACGCCTGGCTAAGTTTTTTTGTCATATTTTTAGTAGAGACGGGGTTTTACTGTGTTAACCAGGATAGTCTCGATCTGCTGACCTTGTGATCTGCCCGCCTCGGCCTCCCAAAGTGCTGGGATTACAGGTGTGAGCCACTGCGCCCGGCCCCTGATAGTTGGTTTTTTAACCCAACTACCCTCATCCTTTAGTAGTTCACGATGTCTGTTGTTCCCATATTTATGTCCATGTGTGCTCAATGTTTAGCTCTCACTTATAAGTGAGACCATGCAGCATGTGGTTTTCTGTTCCTACACTGATTTGCTTAGGATTATGACCTTGAGTGCCATCCATGTTGCTGCAAAGGACATGATTTCATTCTTTTTTATGGCTGCATAGTATTCCATGGTGTATATGTGCCACATTCCCTTTATCCAATCTACCATTGATGGGTACTTGGGTTGATTCCATATCTTGCTATTGTGAATAGCTCAGTGATGAACATACAAGTGCATGTGTCTTTTTGGTAGAATGATTTATTTTCCTTTGGGTATAGACCCAGTAATGGGGTTGCTGTTCTTTTAATCTTATCTTTGATATGGCAATATGAAGTCCTTTTTGAAAGGGGATGGGAAAGAAAAAGATGGAGAAAGGGTGGAAGAGAAAGAGAGAGGAAGAAAGGAGCTAACTATCGAAACATGTAGTTAGCAATCAGATAAATTATTTATACTACAAAATCACATTTAACTTCACCATGGGTTCCTTTATGTAGAGTTCCCAGAAAACATTACGGTTTTATTTGCTTTATTACAAAACATTCCCCACAGGCACAGTATCTCTTCAACTCATCTACTGTGTAAAGTGAACTTTATCTGTATGTTAGAATAAAGAAAACCATTCAGCAACATATGCAAAGTGAAGAACTTGGCTACCTGCTGAACTTGGCAATGATCTAGCCCCGCCCCTCTTGTTGTCTTACTTTATTTATTCCAGCTGACATTTTAAAATTAAGTGTTTGATACATGCCAGGCCCACTTCTTTTACATGTATATTTCTTTTAATCCTCACTAGGAAGAGACTGAGACTCAGAGAATTTACATGTTTCCCCAGAGTAACCCAAGTAAATGGCAAAGTAAAAAATTTCTGTCTCCACTCCCTGGGTGTCTGCCACTATGTTGCACTGAATCCTTCATTCCCAAAGAATTCCAGCTATATTCTCAGGACTAATTAGCAAAAATACGCACTTTATACCTGCACAGTCTCCCTCATTTCTCCTGTCTCCCTCCTTCTCGTTCTTATGCGTGCACGCGCGCACACACACACACACACACACACACACACACGGCTTTTAACTATGACGTTTATCTTACTAGGTATAAATCATGTCAAGGTCAAGATTACAAATTTAAATCTTGATCATCTCACACCCATTAGGATGGGCCCTATAAACAAAAGCAAAATGACAGTTGTTGGTAAAGACACGGAGAAATTGAACCCTTGTGCCCTATTGGTGGGAATGTAAAATAGTGCAGCTGCTATGGAAAACAGTTTGGAGGTTCCTCAAAAAATTAAACAGAATTATTGTAATGATTCTGTAATCATCCTCCTTCTGAGTATATATCCAAAAAAAGTTTAAAGCAGGATCTCAGAGATATTTGCACACCATGTTCATAGCAGCATTATTCACAACAGCCAAGAGGTGGAAGCAACCCAAATGCCCACTGGTGTTCGAATGAATAAAATGTGGTCTATCCATACAATGGAATGTTATTCAGTCTTCAAAAAAAGACAGAAATCTTGTCCTGTGCTAGAACATGGATAAACTTCAAAGACATTATGCAAAGTAAAAGAAGTCAGTCACAAAAAGACAAAGACACTGTATGACTCCACTTATATGAGATGTTAAAATAGTCAAACAAAGTACAAGAGTGGTCATAGAATAGAGGCTGGGGAAGGGGAACAGAGATTTGCCATTCAATAAGTGCAGTTTTGCAAGATGAAAAAGTGCTAGAGACCTACTTTACAACAGTGCATTTACAGTTAACACTACTGATCTGTACACGAAAAATGGTTAAGATGGTAGATTGCATGTTATGCTTGTTTTACCACAATTTTAAAAACACAAACAAAACAAAACACTTCTACAGTCACACAGAGACTAATCAGTGCATTAATTTGAGACACTCAGAATTTGACTTTCATGAGAAGATTTATAAATTTGTGTTTGCAAATATAATTAATTTCGATAAAACCACATATTAGAGTAAAATAAATTTAAATCCTGATGAGTTAGATCCTAATTCAAAAAACTGACTTCATGCAGTAGCTTTGTCAGTTTGCCTGAGACATTAAGCTTTGAAGTGATCATTTGTCCCATTTGTCTGTCTGTCTCTCTCTCTCTCTCTCTGTGAAGGGCCTCACCCTGCCTTCACCCTTTCCTTTGCCTCTGCCCGCCTTTGGCCGTCATGCTGAGCCAGAGTCAAACGGAACTCCTGCCAGGCACAGGAAGATACAGGGAGGCTTCTTCTGGGGGACTTGAGGATCGCAGCAAGAGTTGACATCAGAAAAGCCTCATTTTGTTTTTGGTTTTTTTTTTGGAGAGGGAGTCTCACTCTGTCGCCCAGGGTGGAGTGCAGTGGCGCGATCTTGGCTCACTGTAACCTCTGCCTCCCAGGTTCCAGCAATTCTCCTGCCTCAGCCTCCCACGTAGCTGGGACTACAGGCGCACACCACCACGCTCGGCTAATTTTTTTTATTTTAGTAGAGACGAGGTTTCACTGTGTTGCCCAGGCTGGTCTCGAACTCCTCAACTCAGGCAATCTGCCTGCCTTGGCCTCCCAAAGTGCTAGGATTACAGGCATGAGCCACCAAGCCTGGCCCAAAGCAGCCTCATTTTAAGCAGAGCCCATCAGGAGAAAGTGAGCCCAGCAGCTGCTGGGCTCCAGCCCTCACTGCAATGTGAGGAGACGGTGAGATCCGACTCCTCTTGGCATTCTTTTTCCATAATGTGCTGAAATCTGCTGCTGCTCCTCTCCCATTGTCTTTATAAGGATCAGTTTATTCTCTTTTTAAGTTCCTTTACCGTAATTTTGGCAGGATCTCAAGAGGGAGAGGAGATGAGTGTTCAGAACTCTGCTTTTCCTAAAGTTCTGGTTCTCTTTGATGCTCTGTGTCTGCGTGCACACGTGTGTATATGTGTGTGTGTTGTGGAGTGTATTTCAGGATAAGAGCCTCATTCGATAGGCAGGTGAGTTGTCCCAGAAGCCGCTGAGAAACTCTGCGTTTTAAAGGCGAAAACTCAACGTTGCAATTAGAGCAGATTGTCCATGAGGTGGCAGATGCTGGTCCTTTGGTGGGAAGGCAGGAGTCACTGGACCTGGGGAGACTACAGGTGCACACTGGCACACGCAGCTAATTTCTGTATTTTTTGTAGAGACGGAGTTTCGTTATGTTGCCCAGGCTGGTCTCCAACTGTTGGCTCAAGTGATCCGACTGCCTCCACCTCCCATAGCGCTAGGACTATAGGTATGAGCCAGCACACCCGACCCTGACAAAATTCTTTTATTTTTAAATAGACACACCCATGTACGTCAGTTGACCTAAACAGGACCACGTCATACATGCTGTTTTGGGTTCCTCAACTACCCTCCCCACCACCACCACCACCACCATATGAGGGCCCCATCCCCACACTTCCCATTAGTCATTTATCTCCACAGTCATACAATGCCATACACAACTATGTGCACATACATATATTAAGGTATAAATGAGGGTAGACCCTATTTAATATAAATTGAATAATATTTTACAGACTTTCTTGCATCATGCTTTTTTAAAATGAAATTCACTGCCAGATATCTAATGTGACTCACGTATTCTTTTAAATGGCTGTTCACTATTCATTGATGTGAAGGAACCAGAGCTCATCCGGCCGTCCCCCACTGATAGGCTTGGCTCATTTCCATTTGAGGCCTTTACAGGCAGCACTGATAAACATTCTTTCACTCATATCATTACAAACTTGGTATGTGTGGTATGTTTTTTTCCCATGGGATAGATTCCTAAGAGTCAGATTCGAAGACCAAGGGGTGTATGTCGACTGTTCATAAATGCTGCCAACTGTCTCCAAAAAGACCCTTCTGATCCCCATTTCCATCAGCACTTATAGGAGTCCTCCTTTCTTCTCAACCCCACCTGTAGAGACAGGGTTTTTAAAACATTTTTGGTCAGGTGCAGTGATTCATGCTTGTAAAGCACTTCGGGAGGCCGAAGTAGATGGATCACTTGAGCCCAGGAGTTTGAGACCAATGGTGAAACTTCATCTCTACAAAAAATACAGAAATTAGCTGGGTGTGGCAGTGTGCACCTGTAGTCTCCCCATGTGTACAAAACTTAGCTGGGCATGGTGGCACGTGCTTGTAGTCCCAGCCACTCAGGAGGCTGAGGAGGAAGGATTGCTTGAGCCCCAGGAGGCAGAGGTTGCAGTGAGCCAAGATCGTGTCACCGCACTTCAGCCTGAGTGACAGAGCAAAACCATCTCTAAATAAATTAATTAATTAATTTTGCCATTCTGATTTATACCAAGTAATAACTCATGCTCACTTCAATTGGAACCTTCCTGATTGCTTCTAAATTTGATCTTATTTTATTTTTTTACTTAGTGTTATTTTTGTCAAAGTTCTACATCCCTACAGTATGACAAGGTCAAACAAGGACTTCTGAGTGAAGAGGGCAGCTCAAACGCACCCATCTACTTCTGCTCCCTCCTGAAATTCTATTAACATGACAGCAAGGCTGTGTTTCCCACAAGCATAGAGTAATTGACAAATAGGCTTGACTCCCTAAGCTGTGGACTCCTCACATGCTATTCATTCTATTATTTTGTGGATCTTTTTATGTCTAAAATATTTCATTGTAAAAAGTCTGGGGAATGTATATCCATACGCTGGAACATTCTACTGCCATAAAAAGGAATGAAGAACTGAAAGCATGTTGGAACTGACAGCGTGTTGCAGTGTGGGTGAACCTCACAAACACGATGTCAGTGGAAGACGCCAGACACAACGTGTGTGGTCCACGTGTTCGCCCAGGCCTGGAGGCTCCAGGCAGGTGGCAGGGCTGAATCAACACTCTGACTCCGTGCCCACCTCATGTGGGCACCGAGAGCCCTGATTTTCCAGCTGCACCACTGGTTTTCTGATAGGAGTGCAGAAGGTTGTTGCCATTGCGTTCGCCTCCATCCATGGGTCTATGTTCCTGTTACTTCTGTTCTATGAAGATGTTTATCCTGTTCCAAGTGTGACTATGGCTGGAGAGAGTTTCTTACACCCTGTTTCAACCAATAAATATTGCCTGTAAAGTTTTTTTTTTTTTTTTTAAGAGACAGGGTCTTGCTCTTTCACTCAGGCTGGAGTGCAGTGGTGCGATCACAGCTCGCTGCAGCTTTCAACTCCTGGGCTCAAGTGATCCTCCCATCTTAGCCTCCAGAGTAGCTGGGACTACAGGTGTGCTCCACCACATCTGGCTTTTTTTTTTTTCTTGTAGAGACAGAGTCTTGCTATGTTGCCCAGGCTGGTCTTTAACTCCTGGCCTCAAGCAGTCCTCCTGCCTTGGCCTCCTAAAGTGTTGGGATTACAGACATGAGTCACCATGCCCAGCCAGTAAAATGAATTTTGAAGGCATATGTACAACTGCATACATCTAGCATTTATGCAATTTGTGCAATTATGATGCCACACTGCAGGTATAATTAGTAAATATATGTTGTTTGTCTGCCCCACCCCCTTTTTAAACAAGTTTGTCAGATGACTGCTGCTGTGAGCATCCAAAACTACCATTAAGCATCCAAAACAACCATCGAGGTTGTTTTCAGTTCTCCAATCAGTATTTTGTTTTTTAAAATGAGGATGTGAGGAAAGTAGAACAGAGGATAGAGGATGGGAAGGGTAGAGGAAGGGGGATAGGATGCAGAATTACAGCTAGATGAAAGAATAAGTTCTAGTGTTCTATAGCACTGTGGGATGACTATACTTAACAATAATATGTAGTTTCAAGTAGCTAGAAAGAGGATATCAAATGTTCCCAACACAAACAAATGACAGATGTTGGAGATGGTGCATATCCTAATTACCCTGATAGGATCACCATACATTAAATGTTTCAAAATATCACCATGTACCCCATGAATATGTATCATTATTATTTGTCAATTAAAAAATAAAAATAAAATGAAGATGTGAGAATTTTCGGGGCATGGAACTGTTCTGTCTCTTGATTGTGGTGGTAATTATGCAATTGTACCTACCTGTCAAAATCTGCAGAACGGTCCACTAAAAACCGTAAGTTTTTCCTTATGTACATTAAATTTTAAAAAGTGAGTGCCCGTAATCCTAGCACTTTGGGAGACCAAGGCAGGAGGATTGCCTATGCTCAGAAGTTTGAGATCAGCCTGGCAAACATGGTGACACCCTGTCTCTACCCCCCACCCCACAATAAATACATAAAAATGGAGAAAAATAATAGTTTTCCCATGTGCTATCTCCAAGTTACAATTCTGACCCGGTTGTGAAATTCAAGTTTCTCTGAGGGCCCCCCCAAATAATCCACCCTGTCTCTGCGACGGGATTTTTTGTTTGGAAGAAGGAGGAGGAGACATTTACATTCCAGAGCCTTTTCAGAAAGAGAGTATCTGTTGCCTCCTTCCTCTCCCTGTCTCCTTCCCAGTCCCCCAGGAACCTGATCTGACACTCAACCTCAAATTCCTCTCCCTTGGCTATAAAGAACAGTTTAGCCCCCCTTGGCAATGTGTTCTCAAACTCACATAACAGGCGTGGTTGTAATTGCAAGTGTTAAATGTGGTCACAAATATGGCTTTAAAAATCATGTTACAAGCCATCTTTGTTGGTTTGAATGGCATTGAAACAGGTCGCGTTCGTTGTTCCTTATGGAGCCATCAGGGCCTTGGAGCCAAAGGGTACAGAGGGAGCTTCTGGAGGATTGGTGCTTCTCTGTGTCAAAAATGAAACAAAACCTTGCCCCCTCCGCCCTCTCCTGTATCCTCCACATCTCTCGGTGATGATGAATTTATGGGTCAACTTGGCTGGGCCAATATTTGGTCACTTTCGCGAGGGTGTTTTTGGATGCAATTGTGATTAACATTTAAATTGGTGAACTTTGGGTAAAGTCCCTTGCCCTCCATAGTATGGGTGGAGTGGGCCTCATCCATTGAGTTGAAGGCCTCAGTGAAATAAAAGCCCGTGGTCCCTGGAACAAGACGGAATCTGCAGCAGTTGGCCTTTGGGTTGGAACTGCACCATGGACTCTTCCCTGGGTCTCCGGCCTGCTGTCCTACCCTGCAGATTTTGGGCTTGCCAACCTTCATAACCAGTGAGCCAAGCCCTTGTAATAAATTTATTTACACACATCCTATTGGCTCTGTTTCTCGAGAGAACCCCAATACAGAGCCTTCCCTCTAGTATTTAAATATGCTCAAATCTGTCCCACCTTAAAAAGAAATCCTTCCTCAAGCCCCTATTCCCTCTGCATATCATCATCTCTCTTCACTCCCCTTCAGGGCCACATTTTGCAGAACGGGCTGCTGTTTCCCGTTGTTTTACCTCTTCACACTCTCAGAGCACCCTAGTCTAACTCCCATCTCCAGCAAGCTTCCAAAAGGGCAGCTGTTAAGATGAATGATTTCCATGTTGATGAAACCAATAAATGCCACAGTCCCTCTTTCCATTGATCTTGAAACACGTGGCTTCACAGCTCTTGAAAAATGCTCTTCTCAGGGCCTGGTTTTCCTCTTGCTGTCTGTCCTTTTCAACCTCGTTTTAGCTTCTCCTCTGCAAATCTTTCAATGTTGGAGTTCTCTGGGCTCTTCCTAGACCTTCCTTTTTCTCTCCACCCCCTCCCTCAGCCCCAGGTCATGTTATCCATTCTGTGGCTTCACCTACCACTGGTTGCTGATTAAGTCCAAAGTCTCTGTCTCAGCCAGGTCTCTCTTCTGAGTTCCCAACTCTTGTATCCAATGGCGCAGTCAATGCTTCTGCATGGCTGCCTGACACACCGCTCCCACCCTCCTTCTGGACCACCAGACGCTGTCCCTCAAGAAATGCAACTGTAATTCCAAAGCAAGCTAGGTGTGTCCTTTGACACTCTGGGGTGACATATCCCGTCATTTATCCCATCTTACTGATTGTACTTCCTGGAATTCTCAAATCCATCTTTTTTTCCCCCATCTCCACCACAAATTTAGTTTTAAGCCACTGTAATAACTTCCTCCTAACTGGCCATCTCATACCTATGCTTGTCTGTTTCAAGTTCATTCTCTAAGTTTAAAAGAGTGGCCAGGCGTAGTGGCTCACCCCGGTAATCCCAGCACTTTGGGAGGCTGAGGGAGGCATGCAGATCACCTGAGGTCAGCAGTTTGAGATCAGCCTGGCCAACATGGCGAAACCCTGTCTCTACCAAAAATTAGCCTGCGTGGTGGCGGGTGCCTGTAATCCCAGCTACTCGGGAGGCTGAGGCGGGAAAATCGTTTGAACCCTGGAGGCGGAGGTTGCAGTGAACCGAGATCACGCCACTGCACTCCAGCCTGGGTGACAGCAAGACCGTGTCTCAGAGAAAAAAAGAAAAAAAAAAAAAGAGTGGTCTTTTAATAATGCAAACCTAAAAACCTAGGCCTGTTTTTCCCCTATTTAAAACTCTCTAATGACTTCCCAAAACCCTTCAAATAAAGTTTATAATTAATGTGGCCTCCACGGCCCTTCCTAATCCATATGCTCTCTCTCCAAGTTCTCCCAGCTCTCGTGTCATCACTGGCTGTCTTTCAGCGACGCTCCTGTTCTTTTTGACTTTGAGAGCATTTGCTGTTCCCTATTCTCGGGAAGTTCTTCTCCACCCTTTCCCCTGGCAGCTCACAGCTTCTCAGCTTTCAGGGCTTGGTTTAAAGGCTGCTTCAGCTAAGTCCCTATTTTATAGGTTCTCATAATTCTGTCTCTCCTTAACACCTTAATAATGTATGCAATTATTTATCTTTTACTTTTTCTGCTAGACAGAAAGTTCCATGTCCATGTTTGATCCAGTCACAGATGACATTTATCTTTCCTTTTGGCAACCCAGCATCTGAACTTCTTTCTAGGCTGGAAGAATCAACCACTTTATGAGTCCTGGTGGGTGTGGAGGGCAGGAGGGCAAAGGACCATCCCCAGCTCCACTCACTTTTCCAGCCTCTCCTGCAGGCAGGACACCAGCAAGCCCCCAATCGGGCACATCCAGAGAGATGTGGGCTCAAGAACCAGTAACACAGGAGGAAAGGGTTGGGAAACTCACTTCCTTCCTTTGGGTGGAAGGAGGAGGGGGGTGCTCCAAGGGTGAGCTCCTGGGGAGAAGCGCTTTGGTGCTGGCAGCAGCAGTGGCCGCAGTGAGGTCCTGGGAGAGAAAGTGGAAAATGTAGCGCCTGGTGTCTGGGGGGTCTCTATCCTTCAGTAGAGTGGCTCTCCAGCCCTCAATTATTCCATCAGCTTGTAATAAAGTTTTTAATAGACCTTTATGTGCATCAGGGTCAGGCTATAACAGAATAGCAGGCTATAAACCACAGTGGAGTCCTGGCATGTAGTAGGTACACAATGAATATCTGCTGGTTAAAATAATGCATGGAACAACGGGGTCCTAGGTGCTTTTGTGGACTGAAGATCCCTTATTCTTACATGAATTTTTAAAACTCACAACCATCTTCCATTTAAATGGCAAAAATCACAAATGTGAAACCAAAGAAAACACTATTAGTTGATGTTGGAAATGCCTTTAAGATTGCGTTCACTGCATTAATACGTGATTTGTTTTCCTAATAAAAAAGAAAACCACATCCATCAAAGAACAAAAAGGTGGCCTGGCAACCAGGGACCGTGCGTTATGTGAAGGCTGGTTCACTTGGAGGGGAGGGCTACCTCGCTACAGACACAAACCCAAAGGAATTCAAAAGCTGCTCTGTAAGAATGCAGAGCAGAGACCTGGCTCCGTTACTGAACACTAATTTTCTCATCTGTAACACTGAAACAGCTGTTACTGCAGATGGGCATGGTGAGGATTAAAGAATATAAGAGCTCAAAATTCAAGGTCTGCCCCACGGTAAGGGCTCCCTGAGCATTTCCATATTTTCTTTCTCCCTTTTTTCCTTCTCACTCAAAACAGTGATTTGTTTATTAACTCACATGTCGAACACAGCAATGTTTAAGAAACCAGTGATACTGACAGTTTTTTCATGCAATATATTCTCACCCTGACTTACAGCCCCCCAAATATGGATTCTTTGGCAGGAACATTTATAGCACTTACAAAAAGGCACAGATGATATGAAAATTAACTTTCGGAAATGGCTGAAATGCATATGGATTTTTCTTTTACAGATTTATTCATAATGCTGAACCTAGGGATGCCCAAACGGATACTTTAAAGCTCAAAATCTATCTTCACACAAGGATTATTAGAATTACCAAATACACATAGAACAAAATATGCCACACTGACAACATTGTCTAGTGTTTGATTCAGTTCTGTTATTTCTCAAATCTGCCACTAGAACTATTTTTTTTTTTTTTATTTTGAGATGGAGTCTTACTCTGTTACCCAGGCTGGAGTCCAGCGCGTGATCTCAGCTCACTGCAACGTCTGCCTCCCAGGTTCAAGCGATTCTCCTACTTCAGATTCCCAAGTAGCTTGGATTACAGGCATGCACCACCATGCCCGGCTTATTTTTATATTTGTAGTAGAGACGGGGTTTTGCCATGTTGGCCAGGCTAGTCTCAAACTTTTGACCTCAAGTGATCCACCCACCTCGGCCTCCCAAAGTGCTGGGATTACAGGTGTGAGCCACCACACCTGGCCCAGTATTTTTAAGACTACTAACTATTGCAGTAGTTAATGATTTGGTTAGAAGCTGTGATTTTCATGATATAAACTGATCCTAAGGTACTGTTTTGGAAATATTAAGAAACCTCAGATGCTTAATTTAAAAATAAAGGCTGGTTGCTGAAAAGTGCTTTTGCTTTGAATTGGCATCCTGACTCTAATTTATTAACGCTGTGATAGAGGTGAATTGTTTAACAACACTGGGCCCAGGTTCCTTCATCAGGAACTATCTATTAGGACTGCTAGTAACTAACAGTCACTTTTGATGCTCAGCACAAAGTTGTCAACAGATGCAGCTTTTCTCAACAGGCAGTAGAGGTAACTTTTCAGGAACACTGATGAAAAGCTTCAGGCTCTCCACACCTTTCTCTGAAGGCTGAATTTTAGTCTAACCCCTCCAATGTCCAGCCATCTCATTTCAGGTCATTGAAGGCAATCCCAGCCTGTAGACAATGCTATATGGCTAAAATTAATCACCATTCCATGTTTGATGTCATGCCAGCCAGCCCTGTAGTACAGGCTGGGTATATCCCTTGGGACCCGAAGTGCTTTGGATTTCAAAAATGTTTTGGATTTTTTAATATTTGCATTATACTTACCATTTTAGCATCCCAAATCTGAAAATCTGAAATCCAAAATGCTCTGAAATCCATACCTCACTGTACCCTTGACTTCCCAGGCAGGCTATGATCCTCCTGCCTCAGCCTCCTGTACCTGGGACTACAGGCATGCGCCACTGAGACTAGTTTTTTTACCTTTTGTAAGATGGGGGTCTCACCGTGTTGCCCAGTCTGGGCTCAAACTCCTGGCCTCAAGCAATCCTCTCACCTCGGCCTCCCAAAGTGCTGCGATTACAGTTGTGAGCCACTGTGCGCGGCCATTAATTTTCAGTAGGTATTTTTAGCATGCATTATGCGACAAGCCTGGGGCCAATTCTGGGATACAGGTGGCAAGACACAGCACTTACCTAGAGGAGCTCGAGGTATAAAAGAGCCAAAGACAATTCTCATTCAGGGTGACTGGTGCTGCAATGGGGGAAGTGCCGGGTGTTCCTGGAGATCACGGGAGAGGCTCCTAGCCCAGGTAGGGGAGGGACGTGTGGCAGATGTCAAGGAAGTTTTCTCAGAGGAAGTGACTGCCAAACTGAGCCCTGAAAAATGAAGCCGGAGGGAGGGCTATCCCTGGCAGGGAAAACAGCACTTAGGGGAAACAGGGTTACAGGAGCATGAAGTTAGGCTGACTTCAGTGGGGTGGGAGTCGGGGACAGCCACGGTCCAATGAAGCTAGAGATCAGCAGGCCTGGCAGCCACTTTGGGAACTTGAACTTGATCCCCAAGACAATGGGGAACCGTTTAAGGATTTCAAGGGACACCATGATCAGATTTGTAATTTAGGACAATGACTGTGGCTGCTGACAGAAAAGTACAGAGCCACAGAACTCAGCTAGGAAGCCCTGGGAAGGAGGCAGTCAAGGGCTCTGGGGCCTGAATTAGGTAGTGCAAGGTAGGAAAGGTCGGTGACACTGAGTGGTGTTTGAAGGTGGAATTAACAGGTCATGGTGACTGACCAGATGTAGAAGGAAAGGAAAAGAGTAATTGGCAAGTTTCTGGTTTGGGCAACTGAAGGCACCCTTGCACCATTCACAGACACCATAAAACAATGGGCACCTGCAAGAAAAGAGGAAGCAACAGGCGGGGAGTTCTGGACGCGTAGAGTTTGAAATGGCCACGGACATTCGAATGGCCATGTCTAACAGGTAGCTGGACACATGGGTCTGGAGTTCAGGAGAGATCAGAGCTGACTACAGTCGTGGGCATCATTCTCATACACCCGAGGACCAGGGAACTGCATCTTGGCTGCGCATCAATCACTTTTGGAGCTTTTATTAAAAACTGTGTTTCTTTCCTTACCAAGTATGTCCATGATTTTTCATTACTTCTACTAGGAGTGGGAGTAGCGGACAGGACATTGTGTAAGTGGAGTAGAGGTAAAATTCACTGAGATTGAGCTTTTGTTTGTTTTTGCAGAGCATTTTGAAGAATGACATAAGACCCAGAGGAGGTGTATCTTTTCCTGAGTGGCAACCAAATAATTTCTGGTAGGATTTGTAGTCCCTCTTCTCTCACACCAAGTTTCCAAGTCCATTTCACTGGGACAAACTTCAAACTGGCATTTCAAAGTCTAAGAACTGACCAGCAGCTTAACCATCAATTACTGCTTATTCAAAACCCTTTGGCTGTTATTTCAGTTATTTATAGGACTTGCTATTGTCCATTCACTTCTGATGACTCTGTTGTCCCCACTGGAGAAATAAGCTCTTTGGCAAGACTGATTTTCTCTTGATTTGAATTTATAAATTGGCTAATTTCATGACCTTAAAGTTTGCATTTTTACCATGAGGTCAGAAATAGTGATAGATGAAGTAAAGGACGTGGTAATCTTTACAAACTCTTTCCTCCCCCTCTAAAGATTTCATTACATTTTATAATTAGTTTATAAACGTGGTAATACTCTGAACTTCACAACTCTCATGAAGCAGTGGTGTAAGAAATAATTCAAGGGCTAAAATACGTAAAAGCAAAAACATCAAGAATGGGGCCCACTGGCTTCCTGAAGATCAAGCTTTTGAGATGTGCCATCTCAGCTCACCTAAACCCAGAATTTAGATTTTTTTCTCTGCATTCTGTTCCATTATCTTGGTCCACTTACATTTTTGATCCACTATCAAACCTAAAGTAATATTTATAAAATGTCCATAGTGTCTATTCCTCATTCACCCATTCTTTTTTTTTTTTTTTTTTTTGAGACAGGATCTCGCTGTTGCCCAGGCTAGAGTGCAGTGGCACAATCATGGCTCACTGCAGCCTCAACCTCCTGGGCTTGAGCAATCCTCCCACCTCAGCCTCCCAAGTAGCTAGGACCACAGTTGTGTGCCACCATGCCCAACCAATTTTTTTTTTGTAAAGATGGGGGTTTTGCCATGTTGCCCAGGCTGATCTTGAACTCCTGTACTCAAGCAATCCTCCTGCCTTGGCCTCCCAAAGTGCTGGGATTACAAGCATGAGCCACTGCACCTGGCTCCCGCCTTTTTTAGACACGGTGTCGCTCTGTCACCCAGGCTGGAAGGCAGTGGCGCAATCCTAGCTCACTGCAGACTTGACCTCCTGGGCTCATGCAATCCTCCCTCCATCAGCTTATGAATAGCTGGAACTACAGGTGTGTGCTACCACGCCTGGTTAATATTTTTAATTTTTAGTAGAGAGGGAGTCTTGCTATATTGCCCAGGTTGGTCTCGAATTCCTGGGCTCAAGTGATCATTCACCCATTCCTAATCCTGCTTTTTACCCTGGACCATAATTTACTAACAGCAACTGTAGAATTAAAAGGTCCATAGAGAGCACCTCGGGCAGCCCCTTGGCTTGACACATGAGACAGGTGAAGCTCAAAGCATCATGTCGCCCAGGCTGTGAAGCAGCAGAGCCCAGTCCACCTGCCTGGTGCTTCTGGCTGCACTGGGGAACGAAGGCAGGAGCCACTGTAAGGCTTTGAGGATTTCAGCATTTGTTCCTGTCTCCTTCCAGAGAAGAAACTGATGGGAAACAGCTCTGTCTTCCTTCAGCATCGACCACCGCCTCCTCCTCAAACATGGAGAAAGTGGAGCCACCAGACGGGTTTCCTCCCTTTCCATTTCTAACTGATCTCTCCTCACCCCTTCTCAAGTCTTCATTTCCTGTCATCAATGTCTGGGTTTTGTAAACTCCACCTTTCTAAGGCGCACCCTCCCTGAGTGCTTAATTACATTTCCTTCCTCTCCGGGAGGGAGTATGTCCCACTCTTCCGTTACTGATCTGCTCCCTCCGTAACGCTAATATCTCCCTTCGCTCTCTCTCCTTAGCCTAAACATTGACCCCTCTCTATTCCCAACCTAAGCCAACAATCGTACGATCCTGTGTCCTCTTCAGAAACTCCCCCCTTGTTTTCTTAATCATGAAGTTTATTCAGAAAAGCCAACACTTCTTGCTATTCATTCATTGACCTAACACAGTCTTATCCAGGATCCCTCTTTCACTCCTACAGAAAATGCTCTTGCAAAGATCAGCACAGATCCGACTGCCATATTCCAAAGCTTCTCGATTCATCTTACTTAACCACGAAACATGTCAGGCTTGGTCACCTCCTACTTTTAGGGGTTCTGTGATACCAACAATTTCACCTTGAACTTCTCTTCTGCTTAGCCTTCACATGTTGGGCTTCCCTGTTATTTGAGTAACTTTCTTCCTTGCCCATTGTCCAATCTTTAAACATCACATAAATATATAATGCACGGGTCTGATTGTGTTTTACTTCCACTCCAGACCCTTCTCCCGGGTTATAGTTCTATCTAATAAGTGTCCAATCACAAGTCCCTCAGACATTTCATGTTCAACGCACTCAAAACTGAAATCCTCCCTCTTTGCTCCTACCACCCCATTTCTTCTCCTGTCCTCCTTTAACTAATGGGATCAACCCATGTTTTCAGGCCACACACACAAAGGAATACACACGCCTTCCTCGTCTCTAAGTCACTTTCTGACCAGTTTACTTCCACTTTGTTTCTCATACGTATCCTGGCCCACCACTGCCAACCTCACGGTGACAGCCCAGGGCAGGCCCTAACTCCTCGCCTAGAGAACTGATTGATCTCCTCTGGTACTCTCTCACCAGATGGCTTGACTGTCTAAAATATACATCTTAAATCACCTCCCTGTTTAAAAGAAGTAAACCCCCAAAGGTATCCCGCTGACTATATGATGAAGTGTGACCCCTGGGAGGGCAGACACATTTCAATTAGGTTCAATACTAACCTACATTTTTCAGTTTCCTCTGTATCCATCCTGTTTTCCAGGCATGTGGAACTTCCAGTTCCTTCTGGATCCACTTTCACAGGTGTCCCCACCGCCATTCCCATCAGGGCACACTCCACGATCCTCCTGTACTTCCTGAGCACTCCCCCCGTGAGCGCCCTCCTGCCACTACCTGGAGGCAAACGCTCTGAATGCCACAGTCCCGAGGCACTCACGAATGCTCACACTGCGGTGACCGTCCCCACAGAACACCGTTCACACCCTGAGCTCTGTTAGGAACTCCACTGCTGGGGAGCCGGATGACTGGAAGGCTGTGTGCAGGCGAGGAGGCCTCATCGCCTGAAACTCCCAGGCAACACATGCGACAGAAAAATGATATACTGACAGGAAAAGTTTTGTGAGAGCTTTAATGGCACAAAATGTTTATAGCTACAAGTTATACATGTATTGTAAACTGTATATAACGATACAAAGTGCTAACTAAAATAGATGAAGAATGCATAATCACTTTGGCTCAGTTAATTCCAATAATTTCCACAACGGGTTCATGAAAAAACTTAGTGACTGGCTAAGTCTTCAATTCTCATGTTTTTAGAATAGTAAATATTTTTACTGCAATCATGGGAACTTGTTGCACTTTCCAATGTGCAAGTTTGTGCAGTTTTGCTCTTGATTCTATTTACAAACATCTTGAGCCAGTTTTCATCAAACATATGAAAAATGAAGCCTGCCTTTTTGTCCCCAAATTGTAAACAGGTGTAAAGCTTTTTAAACATTAACCTCACAATTTCAACTGTTAATTGCTGAATTCTCCTTTCCAATCCACAATGGTTTCGTTCAACACAAATCTGGGTGTAGCAGTAAAATGTTCATCCCGTGTGTTAGGGCTACAGATACATACTACATGCTCTCATAATAAATTCTACTGTGATGATGTATTCATGTTTTAAGTAATTTTCCATAATTTCACTGATGCTTTAAGAAAAAGGGCAACACTATGTTTCTTTTTAACGCTGAAAGAAATCATAAATATACCCAGGTCAATGGCACTACTGATAGAACCGCTGCTGAACTTGGAAAGAGCACAATGCACTAGCTGCAAGAAGTCACTTTCAGGTAAAGTGTAATTTTACTTTTCCCCCCTGTAATACCAATTGTAATAGAAATTGCATACTCTAGCAGTTTAGCTAGTCAGCTCTCCTAACTTTCCGGCCTTTCCAATTTTATTCAGGCTTTTCAAAAATCAGTGAGCCATCAGATTTACTTTCTTCCCAAAGAAATTCAAATATGAACACTTGAAATAAATAGGTTATAGAAGGCAAATCAAGTGTTACCAGGTTTAAGAGTAAGACAGAAACATGGTCTAGTAAAAAGATGTCCAAAATTATTTAGACATCAAACGCTAGAAAGAAAAAAGAAAATTACTTGCAAAACTAGGATATATCATCTTTCTTAAAGATAGCCAGCTATATTCTTGAAAAAAGATAAAAATTTTGTTTAATCTGTATGTTATTTTCCACTATAACACATCAATTTTACAAATGTTGATGTGACAGAGAAGAGTTAGATAGTTTCTGCAAACTGGCAAACCTGGCTGTCATAGTGTTTTTATTCAAGTTGACCTGATGCACTTTATAGATTGCTAGTTTTAAAATTAACAATGGTTCTCTAAATAGTCACTAACAATGTCTATATCATAAACAGTAATTATTTATATATAAAACATGTGGTATCCTTCAGAGTCATGCTAGATGTTCTGAAATCCAAGAAAATGTACTCGAGATAACTGGTCATCCTGATGCTTTCTAACAATTTGGTCCTAAAGCTTCACATTTTAGAAATGAACAAACAAGTATATCATTGAAGGAATCTGTTGAGTGTTCTGAACTTTAAGAGTTTACCGTAACTGAAAAGACAGCTACATGAGAAAATGACCAGTGCCTGCAGTCACAGGAATCACCTTGGGAAGACTATACAGTAAACATTAATCAGTGAGAGATCAGAAAGAAACAAATGGCATCTTTTCAGAACGCTGTCAACTGTTCCCACAACCCAAGTCTGTTTTTCCAAGTTGCACAAGTGCTTGGAATAACTCTGAAACAATTCTCTTCAGAGTTTAAAGGCTTCAGAGTATAGGTGATGCTTCCTAAAACAAGAAGCCTGTATTAACATCACAAATTGGAACTCATTGCAAAGCCTCTTCTTAGAGAAAAAAAATAAAGAAATAAAAAATAAAAAATTTAAAGAAGGTCATGAAAAATTCACATGCAGCTAATTAACATAAAAAAATCAAATACACACACAAAAATCTCAAAAAGCAATTTCATATATTTCTAGGCCTGAGACGTTCCTTATCAGAAAGAAAGATTCTACACCATAGAAAAGACAGCATTACAACATACTAGTATGAAAATCTGCTGATGTATTTTAGTTCTTATTCTATTTCATACCTATCAATTATACAGCTTGCCTCCTATAAATTAAAAGGCGCTATTAGGAGGCTTAGACAAAAAAGTGGCTCCAAAGCTGGTTTAAAATAATTTTTTTATTGCCCAGGATATTTTTTTCTTGTGCCTTGCTTTTTTTTTGTTTTGTTTTCTTTTTAATAACTATCAACTCAAACTTAGGGAAACTTGCCTTTGTCTTGGGGGAAAAAAAACAACTAGACAATAAAGCTTCTTTTACATCATTTGCTAACCTGATCTCGTTTTAAGAGAGAGATGGTAGTTATGCTGCAAGAGTAAAATTTATACCATGAATGATACAGGTCTAGTCTGGTGGTACTAATTAGAGATAACAGCATTGTTGACAAAATTATAATCTGCTGGTGGCATTTGCGGAAAAGAAGCCCTTGCAAATTTCTAAACAACAGTAAACTCTGTTAGGAAATTCTAAAATGTCTTCAGGCCAAAAAGGGTACAAGGTTAGTAAAATGCCTCAACAGAGTTTGAATAAAATACTGAATTTGAGAGTTACTGGAATTGGATATGTAAAAACAGGGTGGTAGGTTGGGTCATGCTTACAATGTTCTCAAGTTCAAATAAGCTACTGTGACAATACACCACTTCACAGGTCACACGCATTTCCAGGGGCTTTTCCTTTCCCTCAGTAGGTGCTGGCAGAGGGTGTGCTCAGTCGCTTTCCAATATAGATGCTGAAAGGAAGCAGAGGCATCATGTTTCACCTGTTTCAACAGTTCTATACCAGCTTGTCCACAGGTTGAACTCTACTTAAAACTCTTCAGTCTTTGTAAAAGGCTCTAAAGGTTTGTGGGTACCGCTCCCCAAACACCGTGAAATCATCACTGACTTTCTTAAAACCAGTCACCAGCCCGGCCAAACTGGTTTTATATGATTGTTTACTCATTAAATATCGGGGCTCGACAGCAAAGGGGTAGTGAATAGACAAAGTAAAGCCAGAGAGAACAGATCCCTCCACAGTGTAAATACAGCAGCTCAACTCCTTCAAGATGTTCCTCTTTGGTGGACAGAAGGTTCTACTGACATTTCAGACACAAAAATATACTAATATGTGAAATTATTCTGGTGCTCTATGTAGGACAAAAAAAAAAACCTTAAAAGCTGCCAGTGCTTTAAAGACAGCTCTTACTAATAACTCCTAAGGATTAGGGGCCTTATAATACTTTTTCATGCCAAGCAAGTATTTGGCCTCTTCAACAGCAAAAGCAGAACGGAAGTTAAGGAAAATATGTAACTAGCTTCACCTCCAGTGCAATTAAAGCAACCAACTTTTTAAACGCTCTTTTTACATTCATCTATAGCAACAGTTATACTTACAGCCAAGACAAACAATCTGAAGGTGACTGAAAAGAGAGACGGCAAGGTATAGAAACCAGTCGCTTAAGGGCAATGAACTGCTGTATAGGCAGCAATGTATTAAACTCCTACACCTGCCCCACATCAACCCCCACGCAACGGTCACACAGTCCCCTTCTGCACAAACCCCTTCTAGGTGGCTGTTTGTGATCACTGTCCTTGCTCTCACAAAAGCAGATCAAGCACCCAAGAGAGACAAGAGGGGTGTGTGGAAAGCTGTATGCAAGTTTCTGAGGTCGTGACTGAGAATCTCTCTCCAATATGCTGAGCTCCTTAAAGGGAAGAAAAAGGATGACCCATCTTCTGCATATCTTATACTGAAAATGACCCACTGGGCATGCTTAGAAGCACAACATACGTCTTGAAAAAAATTAACAGCTACTGTTTAACTCCTAAAATCTTTCAGAAGTGTAATTCCTCAATTGTTTAAATCAAGGAAAAAAAGCAATTTATTTAAAAGATGTGGCTGAGAAACTAATGAACTACACGTAAATATGAGGTCGATTTTAGCAAAATAAATGAAAATACTACAAAGTTAATAAAAAAGGAAAAAATTAGCACCAATCAACCTACCAGTTTCATTAAAAAAAACTATTCAATGTAATCAAGTATTTTCCCATATGAAAAAAAGGTATTTGCACTGACAAAATTTACATGCTAAAGATTAGTTTAGTTCATAAATTACTCAAGATTAAATATTACACAACAAAACCCAAAAAGAAAAATCAATCACAGAAGAGTCCGCTTAAAATTGATCATTTAGGGGATTATTATGAACATCTTCTTTTCTTTTCTTTTTTTTTTTTTTCGAGATGGAGTCTTACTCCATCCCCCAGGCTGGAGTGCAGTGGCATGATCTCGGCTCACTGCAATTTCCACCTCCCATGTTCAAGTGATTCTCCTGCCTCAGCCTCCCAAGTAGCTGGGACCACAGGCGTGTACCACCATGGCCGGCTAATTTTTGTATTTTTAGTAGAGACTGGGTTTCACCATGTTGGCCAGGCTGGTCTCGAACTCCTGGCCTCAGGTCATCCACCCACCTTGGCCTCCCAAAGTGCTGGGATTACTGGTGTGAGCCACCACACCAGACCAAACATCTTATTTTCAAATAAGAAAAAACACTCTGCTATTATTAAAAATGCTTATTTGTAGAACGATTGTGCACCCACTTTTTTAAGTTCACCTTATTTGCACTAAAACATTGAAAGTAAAGCAATAAAAACTGCTTTCACATACATTTCTTCAATCTGAAAATAAGAGGATAAAATGAATGGAAAAAACTTCAGGAGTTGACCAGTACTTACCCTAGCCCCAAAGCCAAAACATGAGAAAGGAAGAGAGATGGAATGAACACCTTCAGAAATTCTGCAGAGAAAATACCCCCTTTCTTCATGGCTCCACTTTTCCTCATGCTTAAAGACACAGAACGTTTAGGGTGTCTGAAGTGGAACTCCCTGAGAAAGAAATTCAGAGGCAGATGTCATTTGCTGAAAATATCGTGGGGATTACCAGGCCCACTGCCTGTAAGCGTGCGCAGATCAACTGTGTCCACTGACAAGAAACATGTGAGAACTCACTTGGGTGGAACGTTTTCGGGTCTACTGGACCAGTCTGATACCCAGTCCGCACTTTTCTTCAAAGCCTCAACTTCCTTCTCTCCTTCTACAACTTCTTCTTCTGACTGTAAAGAAGAATTCAAACTTTAAGAAAAAAAGGAAGACCAATTCCTCCTAATACAAAGACAAATCTAGACAGAAAATATACCAAACTCATAAGGTTGTGTCTCAGAAATTTTAGATAACAAACATGTTTTTCTAAAAAATGCTGAAAAATAATCTAAGATCAGAGTATGTAGTATCTTCAGAACAACCTGAGTGAGCTTCACCATTGGGATATCTAAGCACAGCACAGGAACTGCATAAGACTGTATTTTGGGATGTAATGCTAAGAGAAGTATGAAAAACCTCGATAAGAGTTAAATCTGGGTAATACTTACATGGAGGTCTATTGTATTATTCTCTCTTGTATGCACTTAAAATTTTTGTAATTAGGCCGGGTATGGTGGCTCATGCCTATAATCCCAGCACTTTGGGAGGCTGAGGCAGGTGGATCACTTGAGGTCAGAAGCTGGAGACCAGCCTGGCCAACATGGTAAAACCCTGTCTTTACTAAAAAAAAAAAATACAAAACTTATACGCTGGGCGCAGTGGCTCACGCCTGTAATCCCAGCACTTTGGGAGGCCGAGGTGAGCGGATCACAAGGTCAGGAGATCGAGACCATTCTGGCTAAAACAGTGAAACCCCATCTCTAATAAAAATACAAAAAAATTAGCCGGGCGTGGTGGTGGGCACCTGTAGTCCCAGCTACTCGGGAGGCTGAGGCAGGAGAATGGCATGAACTCAGGAGGCGGAGCTTGCAGTGAGCAGAGATCACACCACTACACTCCAGCCTGGGTGACAGAGTGAGACTCCCGTCTCAAAACAAAACAAAACAAAACAAAAAAAACTTAGCCGGGCCTGGTGGTGGGCACCTGTAATTCCAGCTACTTGAGAGGCTGAGGCAGAAGAATCACTTGAGCCTGGGAGGTGGAGGTTGCAGTGAGCTGAGATCCAGCCACTACACTCCAGCCTGAGCGATAGAGTGAGATTCTGTCTCGAAAAAAAAAAAAAAAAAATTCATAATTAAAAAAATAAAAGGATATGCTAAAAATAAAATGATGAGAAGTAAAACAAAAATAAATGAGAGATGTGATGACGAAATAAATAATAGTATTTATTGAGCACTTAAAGGGGCAAATATTATTCCAAGCATGTTACATGCATTTTTTTTTTTTTTTTCTGGAGACAGGGTCTCCTGTGTCATCCAGGCCAGAGTGCAATCACAGCTTACTGCAGCCTCGAACTCCTGGGCTCAATTAATCCTCCCACCTCAGCCTCCCAAGTAGCTGGGACTATAGATGTGTGCCACCACGCCCAGCTAATTTTTGTATTTTTTTAAAGAGACAGTGTTTCACTATGCTGCCCAGCCTGGTCTTGAACTCCCAGGCTCAAGGGATCTTCCCTGCCTCAGCCTCCCAAAGTGCTAGGATTACAGGTGTAAGACACTGCACCCAGCCACATGCATTAACTTTCACCTTGCAACAAATAACCCTATAAAAATAATTATTAAAATCCCATTTTACAGATGAGGAGACTGAGACATAGATTAAATAATTTGCCTAAGGTTCCACAACCAGTACATAGCAGGGCCAGTATTCAAACCCAGGAATACTGCATAGAGAGGCCCTACTGTTAAGCACCAGGATTTACTCTCTGGAAGGAGATTATATTTTTAGGACAAATTGCTATACAAACATTTTCCAAGGTTTTGAAACTATGTTAGCCAAAAGTTTTTGGGAATAATCTATAATAAGTTGAGTCAGAATTTAACATCTGTCATATCAGATAAAATTAAAAATGTGACTTTTAAAAATTGCTAATTATAACCTAAAGTTTCAGGCCAAGAACAATTAACATTTCCAATAGCTCCCCTTTTAATAGAACCAAAAGGAACGAAAAAGTCCTAAAAATGATATTTATTTATTGTTTTATTTATTCAGTATTATTTATTCAGTCTTCTTTTTGAGACAGAGTCTCGCTCTGTCGCCCAGGCTGGAGTGCAGTGGCACGATCTTGGCTCACTGCAACCTCCGCCTCCTGGGTTCTAGCAATTCTCCTGGCTCAGCTTCCAGAGTAGCTGGGATTACAGGTGCCTGGCATCACACATGGCAAATTTTTATATTTTTTGTAGAGACAGGGTTTCACCATGTTGGCCAGGCTGGTCTCGAACTCCTGACCTCAAGTGATCCATGTGCCTCAGCCTCCCAAAGTGTTGGGATTACAGGCATGAGCCACCGTGCCTGGTCATAGTCAGTTTTAAGGAATGTCATGCTATGACCCCAAACCCAGGGGTCTCAAAACTAAGAAACATTTTGACATTTTATTTTGTTTGACTAGGATTCACTCAAAAGAATGACCAAAGCTGTCATTCTTTTCATTAGGTAGCTAAGAAATGCAGAGTCTGACATATTCACATGACTCTTTTTTGACAGGTCTAGTTCTCTGTGAAACAGCTACCCCAGGAAGGAGCTTCAGACAGGGCAAAGTAAAACCCCTGTGCGTGTCTGCTGCTCTTGTTAGTACCATTCTTATCTAGTTCTGCTGAACTTGGCAAATTCCACTGAATGACACAATGTAGCATTTAGGATTAAGCTCTTTCCATTGGCTATTGAGATTACTCAGAATCATGAGTTGGCTCTTTGGAGTAACACTGAAATCATCCTAAATCAACAACAATAAACTGTTACAATTTACTTGCACATCAGTTGCTGTACACACAATATCTGACTATACTCAACATACTGCAGGTCGCTTCTGTTTAGTTTCCTGCTCTGGCCTCACAGGTCTCTCTTTAAACCTGCTCAAAGATTTAATAAGTTAATATTTCATAATTTCTGACAGAATGAAAACGCAGTAAGATTTCACGCTCTAATTTTTTTTTTCAAGAGGATGGAATTTTCTCAGTTGAATGAAGCAAAGTTATCTCTGGACAAGTGTTTTCAAAAGAAAACAAAACAAAAAAGAACTCCAGATAAGTTTCTCAACTTATAATACTTTAAGAATAAGAGTGGTAAGCTTTCCTCATTTACTACCACTCTGTGCTTCCTTTTATTAATCTTAAATTTGCCACTTTCAGGTTTTAAACTGCCTTCCAATTCTTAGAATTCCAGAATATGGTAAAAATGTACTTAATCTAATTATGTAAGATTTGTGCTTTTAAAATCAATAATCCTCCCTCTATACCTACATCTATTCAAAGAAGATTCTGGCTGGGCACCATGGCTCACGCCTGTAATCCCAGCACTTAGGGATGCCGAGGTGGATGGATCACTTGAGGTCAGGAGTTTGAGACCAGCCTGGCCAACATGGCGAAACCTGTCTCTACTAAAAATACAAAAATTAGCCAGGCGTTGTGGTGCACACCTGTAATCCCAGCTTCTTGGGCGGGTGAGGCAGGAGAACCACCTGGAAACAGAGGTTGCAGTGAGCCGATGCCACTGCACTCCAGCCTGGTGACAGAGTGAGGTCCATCTCAAAAACAAAAAACAAAACAAAGAAGATTCTGATCGTTCTAGCCTGTTCTCTCACGTGGAGTTCTTTATTTTCTAATCACTTAAGTTTTCCTTCTCTGGTTTACCTCAAGGTCACTTTGTCCTCTAAATATGGATATTAAGCTGTATACCATGATTCATGTACAGATAAAAATCACAGTTTTACAAGAGAGGAAAAGGAGGACATTTTCCGTTTGGATCATTTTTCAGTAACACTCAACATTGTGCTGGCATTTTTGGTCCCAGAAACACAATGCAAAAATGTCTTCAATAAATAATCTATATTGCTTCTCAGACTTTTGGCTAAGATCAAGTGAAGAAACAATCTACAGTCTGTTTTGTGATACAAAATTGAGACTCTTGAGGATGATCATCCCAAAAGCAGTTTCATGGTCTTTTTCCTAAGTGCGCACTGCCTTAGGCGGATTCCCCATACCAAAACTCAGCAGACATTTTTCAGTTCATTCTCATGGCTTTGTGAGCTCTCCTGTTATCAATCGAATTCATTTACTTAGTTCAGTAGAAAGAACAAGGGCCACAGACTCAGACCTGCTTTGAATCCTGGCTCTAACACTGACTTGCTTTGTGATCTTAGATAAGTAATCAGTACAAAGCCTCACTTTTTCCACTGGTCCATGGGGATAATATCACTGCTTTCACTGGACTGAAAACATTAAAAGAGAGGTGGGAGTAGTAACTCATGTCTGTAATTCCAGCACTTTGGGAGGCTGACATGGGAGGATCATTTGAGGCCAGGAGTTTGAAACCAGCCTGGGCAATATAGCAAGACTCTGTCTATACAAAAAAAAGTTAAAAAGTAGCCAGGTGTGGCAGTGTGAGCCTGTAGTCCCAGCTACTAGGGAGGCTGAGGCAGAAAGATTGCTTGAGCCAGGAATCGAAGTCTGTGGTGAGCTATAACTGCACCACTGCACTCCAGCCTGGGTGACAAAGCAAGACCCTGAGACACTGTCTCCAAAAAAAAAAAAAAAGAAATTGAGCACCTAGAACATATCTAGTTAATGTTAGTGACTTTACTTCCTCATCTTAGAAAAGCTTGAAAATGATATATAGTCCTTATAAACACATATAAAAAATTCTATAAGATCAAGTACAATAACAGTCCTTTAACTGTTTTTTTAAGTTTCCTAACCCTAAACTTTCTTCTTATTGAGGAAGAAAATCAATTTTCCCAAATCCTAAAGAAATTAATTTTTAAATTGTTGTTTCTTCCATTAAAAAAGGCAATGTAAAAGGTTTATGAAAGTTTAAACTATACCTACTGACAGCTCCCTTATTAAGTCTTACTCAACTGTTATCTCTCACAGGGGTTAGACTGTCTTTCCAAACTCTTCCCTTTGTTGAAACTGACCGATCTGATTGTCAACATAAAGTACCTCCTCTTGATGACAGCCTATGCTCTTTTAGGGATTTGGTCCTGCAAAGGAATCAACACTGTTAAACCTACCAAAGGCCAAAAACCTGACATTTTCTTTCCTGAATTTCAAAAATTCCTTTGGAATTCCAGGGTAGATGCATTCAATTCTAGAATTCCGTGTAAATTCAATATTCAGTTAAGCCTAATTGCACATTTGCAACTCCATGAGCCAGGAAAGCACTTACCACAGTGCTCCACGGAGTTATTAAGTTCTTAAGGGAAAAATGTATGCAGAGAAGGGGAAGAAAGTCTAAGGTCAAATAAGCTTGGGAAACATTTGGTTTAATTAAACCCATTTCTTTTTTTCTTTTTTTTAGAGACAGAGAGTCTTGCTATGTTGCCCAGACTGGACTCATACCTCCTGGGGCTCAAGGGATCCTCCCACCTCTACCTCCCAAGTAGATGAGACTACAGGCAAGTGCCACCATGTCCAGCTTAAACTATAATTTCTTTACTGCAGGAACTGGTCAGAATTACTCATGCAACTACTAGGGTGAGAGTGTGGGGGAACCTGGGGCTGCATTACCTTCCATTTATTTGACCTTTGAACAAACATTCTTGAAAACACATTTTGGAAAATGCTAATCTAAACTTAAAGCTTTCTGTATAAAAGGTGATATGGATTGAAGAAATCCTCCTCAGGAAAGACCACAGCAAAGAATTTGATTTCTCTCTTCGATTCCGTGGTACACTTTCTGCTATGGAGACTTTGTACGCTTTCTTCTACATCAGCTATAGCTTACTGCACGTGGCCAAACTGACATACATAAGCCAGCAACTCAAATGCTCCAGTCAGATCATCTTACTACACGACAGCCTGCTATTGTGAGCTTCTCTATAGTATAAAGCTCATCATCATAAAATAAATTTGTGTTGAATCCATAGATTTTCCACATTTCAGAGAAGAGCAAAAATAGAGCATAGTAAAGTATGGAGGAATTCTGTGGCCTTCGGAAACAGAAAGAATACTGGGTGGATCTAAGACACACAAAATATTTCTAGTGCCCAGGACACAGAATAGTGAGAACCCGACAAAACAAGGTTTTTGTTGCGACTCATTCAAAGGTTCATTCAATATTTTTCAAGCACCCTAAATACAGGAGAAAAAGACAATGGTTCCTGTCCTCAAGAATTTGTACTCAAATGACACTTTTAGGTGATCTTACATATCAATAAAGTTAAAGGCTGGCTATGAGTATTCTAAATCATTTGCCACAATTATATACTTACCATATTTTAAGTTTTATAACACAAACATTTGTAAGATTTTAATACTCCATCTATGTTTCCAACACTGTCGACTCCTAGTAAACAATATTTACCTTGAAGGAATCCTGCATAATTTAGATAAATTTAAAATTGATCTCAAAAGCCCCTGCTTTGATTTCAGATGCAAAAAAAAAGTCTTCATGTCTAGTTCTAACACAACCTTCATCTTCATTTATTCTGTGGTCTTAAAGCATCTATCTCAGTTTTTTTCTACTTATAAACTCAAGAAACTAGCCTGGAGTACTGGCATAATTTATTATGGACAAGAATTTTCCAATTCTTTTAGAGTGACAGGGCCCAAAATCCTTAGTTGTAAAGGAGTGCGACAAGAACTGTATCATCCTAAATAAATTCCAAAATCAGAAATTCAGTAATAGCTTCAAACTATTCCTAAAAGTCTTCACATTTATTTTAGCAAAATATACTTAGAGAATTTACATCTTTCTTAATTGTTTACTGTAAATCAGAATCCCCCCGACACACCTGAGAGCTATGGTCCCTGCTGGTGTGCATTTCCACATCAAACATGATCTGCCCATCTTCTTGCGGCGAAGGGCTAGAAGAGAAGGAATTTAGCTATTAGTTTTAATTCTCACTTTGTCAAATGATTTAGTCTCTACTAGAAATTAGAAAATTGAAAGTTACAGCAGTATGGCTTTGAAAAAGCAAATCAGAAAATATATCATAACCCCATACAAGAAAAATTTATGTGATATTAAAAGGCTAAATGAAATTGAGCATTCTTACTCCCAAAATGTTCTGCACTTTTTCAGTAGTAATGAATTCCTTCAAAATGATAAATTTGCAAAGGAAATACTACCTACAGACACAAACTGTCACATTCTCTTATATTTACTCTTTTGTCCATTAAAGGTAAAATAATCTTCAAATTCAGGAACCTCAGAGTTCTTTTTCTCAAAGTTCCCTCATCATTAAATAATTCACCAGTAGTTCTCAAAGTGCATAAGGTAGTCCTCAAAGACGCTTTCAGAGGGTCTTTGAGGTTAAAGTTCCTCTTAATACTAGTAGGATTTATTTGCCTTTTTCATTCTCATTCTCCCATGTGTATACTGGAATTTTCCGAAGGTTACGTGATGTGTGATAGCACAACAGTTAGAATGCAAACACAGATGAGAACCAGCTGTCTTCTATTAAGCTTGGTATTAGAGATTTGTAAACGTGTAAAACAATGCCACTATTCTTATTAACTTAGAGGGTTTATAGAAAATAGGTATTTTCACTAAACAATGCTACTTATGTTAAAATGTATTATTTTTGAATGAATATGTATTTTCTGAGTTTTAATTTCTAATATAGTAAATATCAAAATATATAAACCCACAACAAGTCCTTTGGGGTCCCTAATGATTTTTAAGAATGTAAAGGTATATAATGACCAAAAACTTTGAGAACCACTATTTTACTTATTTCAGAAATATTTGCTTTGAGATATTTCAGAGTGAATTATATAAGCTTATATTAATATAAAACCTTTATGATTGCACAAAATACATTCTTAGAACTGTAAAAATTTACAAATAAGTTTTTAGACAAAAACATGATCACAAACTGCACTTGATACAAGAGATGAACAGAATGTGCTAAGTTAATTTCTTAGCTTTATTAATGATTTCTTGTGTAAAAACTGAAAGTCACTGGGGATCCTTCACTACATACACAAACCCTCCCCCAAAATCTGAAATAGAAATAAAAAATATTTGGGGCTTAACTTGCTGAAAGGAATAGATATTAACTATTAAAGTTATCAAGAGTATGTATATAATGTTAATTAATGTATAGAGACGTTGGTGAGACTGACTCAGAAATAAGATCGTTAGAAATTTATTAGACAGATTAGGCCTAGGAGTCTTTTAGACTGGTATAATTGACATAGGAGATTCTTAAATGGGGACAGGAAAACAGAAAAGCTGGTTCTGTATCAAACCAACGTCATATATATTTAGGAAGTTTTTGTCTTGAACTAGCACAGGAGTCAACCAGAACTGGGCACTCCTACTGGCCTCAGTTTACTATCTTTGTGCTCATAACACTGTTGGGTTCACAGCTACACATCAAGTTAAAGGTCAGCCTTACACAGCCGTGACCAGGTCAAGGCAGTCAGGGACAAAGTCAAGAATCTTATGGAAGCATTGCTCTGCTTCTATATGCTTCTTCACACTGGCACCAACCTCTTCTCTAAACTGTTTACTCCTCCTAACAATTTGGAATGCATTAGAGCTTCACCCATGGCACATATTAGAATCGGCTGGGGAGCTTTTAAAATATTGTGACGTCTCTACTCTGCCCCTGTCAACCAAAATGAGAAGTTCTTGAGATGCAGTCCGTGTGCTGGCATTTTTAAAAGCTCCTGGGTGAATCTAGTGTGCCGTCAAGGTGAAAACCCCTGTGACAGGGTGAAAGGCAAAGCAGAACACACTGGGGTTCCCAGCTAACAACCCCTGTGGCCACACAAATATTTCTATGGAATAATTTTTAAGTCGAAAATATACATAAATCAGCTCTAGGACTGATACCCAACAACCCTAAAACTTCTCCCCCTACAAGAAACACTTCCCAATGACTTTTCACATACAGAGACGCATGGCAATTCAAATGATGTGAGTTTTGAAGACACTCCTCAATGGTAAAGTGTGTTAGTAGGCTATCCCAGAAGACTTGAGTTCTAGGCATTCTCTGAAAGATAACCACTAATCTAGGGCCTGGAGAGACATAAGATGAGGGGTAGAAAAGTGTTCAAAAGCACTTGCCATGCCTCCTTCTCATATGCTTTAGCAACCTAAACTTAAACATGATCATAGGAGGGTGAAGGCATATTCAGTCACATGTAAAACTGCACCATAAATGAAGTAAGATGAACAGATAGGTAAGCAGGTGACTCTTCTCTGCTCGACAGCACCATGTGAACAACAGGCTCATGGACACCGTGGTATCAATGATCAAGGCCCATACACCTGAACGTAGAGTGAAAGCCTTGTTGACAGGCCGTAACAAGCAGAAAACTTGAGAAACCCATCAGCGAGTTCCATAATATAAATATAAATCTTCATTTGGAAAGACAGACTAATGCTGTAGCTACTGGAATCAAGGGCAAGCTGTTCAGAAGAGAGCCATCTGCTCTGGTTCCGCTTATGACAAGAGCCATCCCAGGCTCTAAGAAGCACAGGGACAAGTCAGGGATGACACGGGGGTGGCGGGGGTGCACAGTGTGCCACAGAGCCAACAAACCAGTCCCCCACTGCCTTGGCAACATTAGTGGATCATAAGCCACTCAGGAAGTTGGACATGATTTAACTCATTTCTCCTTTTTTTCACTTCTTCTGATAAGTAATAATATGTGCAATATACACAATTTTTACAAAATACAAAAATGTTAAGAAGAAACATATCCATACTGCATTCCTAAAGATAGTCACTGTTTACGTTTCCTTAATGTGCTTCCTGTGCATTTGCATTTTCTAAATGGTTAACATCAGTTAACAACTACCCAGAAGGTCATCCAGTGCCCCATAATGCTAACAGTGTAGCTGTCACTGAAAAAAGAATTTTTTAAATGGCATTTAATATCTAGCCCTTCTGAAAAAAAAAAAAAAAAAAAAAAACAGAAAATTTTATACTAAAAAATAATGACCTAGTTTCATTCCAGACACATATCTTGTTGTATTCTTACTCTTTCACCATAAGCAGTCCTTAATCCATGGAATTAGTTTCTTCAGCTCAAATATAGAAAAATGAGGTCTGAAACAAAACATCCTCTGAGAAAGCAGAGGAGACTTCAAAACTATCTTTACAGACCTTGTTGGTGCTTCCAACTGTGCAAATATTGCTATAACGTGAAGCAACCTGCATTTCCTATGAGTCAAACATTTATTGAGTGTCTACTACGTGCCAGCACCATTACTGTGAAGCTAATAAAAATTAAACATGGCCCCTGCCCTTTGCAACATCAAGATCTAGAAGGGAAGACAGATATATACAGAGGTAACTAATTCAAGGCAGTCTGTGATCTGTAAAACAGGGACACAAAGAAAAATGGGGGAAAGTGAGACTAATTCTATAAATTAGCATTTATGCCACTGAATTTTAAACTGATAAACTGCTAAAAACAATCTAATCTGGGTAAGAAAAATGACAATCTGGGGAAAAACAGCGGGCACTGAAGCACCTGTCAATTAGCTGTCTCATATAAACACAATATATATCTGTGCAATATATATTATACTGCAATATATCAGAAGGCATATTTTGCTAAGTGAAGATTTAAGCAAATAAATTTTTCCTAGAGGGAATGAGCCCTGTAACCCACCTGTTTCCTGAATTCCACCAAAACATGGGTCTCACTTACCTGTCACAGTGAGAACTGCCTCTTGAACTACTCTGTCCTGATTCATGTTGTGCATCCAAAAGAATCTTCTCCATGTCTCCATTGTGGATGGAGGATGAGGACGGTACGTGTTCCAGTCCCCCATTTTTCCCATTGCCATTATCATTGCCATTGCTGCTGTTCATGGGTAGCTCCACCCAGGAACCTGTTGGACAAGTCAGATAAGTTAACCACAGCAGAACTGAAATCTGTCATGTGCACACGGATGTGAATATGGTGAATCCAGATAAGAATTCTGACTCTCCTCAAACCAAATGCACAAGTATTCTGAAGAAAATAAATAAGAAGTAATAAAAGTCTAAAGATCTATATAGTTCTGTTCCTGAAATAGCTCATGCCATCAACTGAGAAGCAGCTTGAACTCTAAAACACCTCAGAAAGTGTGTTTTTCAGTCAATTTTCTCTCTGGGTAAAGCTTAGTTTATAATAACACTCTACTGAAAACTCTGAGGTTGCTTTTCAAAAAAAAATTGCTACTTTTAGGCTATTTACCGTTAACATTTTAGTTGGTGTATATACACACACACACACTTTCTTCATCGTCTACCTAAGCTACTCAGCTGTATCTGCTCCAGAAATGAAATAAATATATCACCTACAAATTTCATAAAAGGTCATCTAAGTAAGTTAGCAACTATACCCTACTTAGTGCAAACAACTGAGAAACTCCTAGAGAGGGAACCTAAATCCAATAGCAAAAATTTCAATTTGTGCACAAATCAGGAGCATAAAATTAATGCAGCTGGTTAATTAAATCAGGTGACAATGCTAAAAATTCAGAAAAAAGCTTTATTTCTATCTCACTGATTAGTTTCTTCATTTCCTTTATATCTCATGCTTTCTAGTCTTTCTCCTTTTTTACACACTAAACATACCTTGTGAACTTGTCTTTTTTGTCTTCTCTCCCACGGGTTTCTACTTTCTAGGGTTTTCATTAAACCCTCTTGATTTGGGGGCAGAAACAACTGCACATCAGCTACAGGCAAACACGAAAAGTTTTCTTGGACAAAAAGTTGAAGGGGTGGAGCCACAGAAAAAGGGGATGTGCCACTGGTAATTCTGCATAGGTCTTGAAAATATTTATTGGTCCAATGAGTCTGCTAAACGTATTAAGGTGCTTTAATTTTAACAAGAGTTGAGGCTGGGTACAGTGGCTCACACATGTAGTCCCAGCACTTTGGGAGGCTGAGGCACCAGGATTGCTTGAGTCCAGGAGTTTGACACCAGCCTGGGCAACATGGCAAGACCCTGTCTCTACAAAAGAATAGTAAGTAAATAAATAAATAAATTGTTAACAGTAGCCAATAAACTAACTTCACAGCAAAAAGAGATAGTGGTATATTTTGTTCATAATTCCCATTTCTTACAATAAATTTTGTTTTAGAAAATGTAACCAAGCAGCTTGGTGTGGCCATCCCTCTAAACTCCCAGCAGAAGTGTTAGAGAGTTCCAGGGATGAACAAGGAGTTCCGTCAGTAAGCTGAAGTAAAATCATCAAAACTGGCTCAAACTCTAAAATGCACTCTAAATGTGGCAATGGCTACACCAATTCCAGAGTGAACTCAACATCGCCCTCACAAGAAGGAAAGCTCCAAGGCAGACCTAGCTGGGAATCTGACCCCATCACTTCCTGTCTACCTGTGTGAGCTGAGCTTCGGCTTCCTCATTTGTAAACAGAGATAATAATAACACCAGGGTGCTGTGACGATTTAATAGTATCAAGTGCTGGTAACTAGAAGATGCTCAGTTATACACTAGAATTTACACTTATAAATACTTAGAACCCTTTCCTTTCCATTTGAGGCAGCCCCAGTGGCTACCACCATCCCATAATCACCATCAATTCTTTAGGACTCTGCTGCCAAACGACACAGTTGTACAACATCTCCATGGCCTCATTCTATACACACGTAAAATGGACACAGGCTAGAGAACTCAAAATGGATTAACAAATACAACTAGCAAAGCTAAGAGAGATCTAACATTGAAGATAATTTATCTCAAGTGCCTCTGGAGTGTATAATACGCCAAAAGCATCCCTAAATTTAGAGCTCTGCAACATATTTCAACTGGAGAGAAAGGGGGTGGGGGAGAGAATATGTATATAAAAACAGTTTTTTTTCTGACTCTGTTTGTAGGATTTTCAAACTTATTTTTAAACCAATGGGACCAGTTCTTCTTGTATAGAAGCCTAATGCGTACAATAGTAACAAACCAAAACCCAGAGCTGCTCTGACAGAAGCAGAGCTAAGGAACCAGGAGTTCCAGATGGGTCTCTGTGGAAGCCAGTCTCCCCTAAAATACAATTATTATTCACTTGAAGTAGGCAAATCAAAGAGAAAAAAGGGCGTAACAAACAGTATCAGGTTTTCTTTTTTTTTTTTGTTCTATTTTCTTTAAGGGGGAGTCTCCTTCTCTCCCCGCCTGGAGTGGAGTGGCGCAATCTCAGCTCACTGCAAGCTCCGCCTCCCGGGTTCACGCCATTCTCCTGCCTCTGCCTCTCCGAGTAGCTGGGACTACAGGCGCCCGCCACCACGCCCGGCTAATTTTTTTGTATTTTTAGTAGAGACGGGGTTTCACCGTGGTCTCGATCTCCTGACCTCGTGATCCACCCGCCTCGGCCTCCCAAAGTGCTGGGATTACAAGCGTGAGCCACCGCGCCCGGCCTTTTCTGGTCCTTACTTTCATTTTTCTTTTGAGACAGTCTTGCACTGTCACCCAGGCTGTAGTACAGTGGCACCATCACAGCTCGCTGCAGCCTTGATTCCTGGGCCCAAGCAATCCTCCCACCTCAGCCTCCCAAGAAACTGGGACTACAGGGCACATGCCACCATGCCCAACTTATTTATTTATTTATTTATTTATTTAGTAGAGACGGGGTCTCCCTACATTGCCCAGGTTGGTCTCAAACTCCTGGGCTTCAGCAATCCTCCCACCTTAGCCTCGCAAAGTGCTGGGCTTACAGGTATGAGCCACTGCTCCCAGCCTGGTTTTGACTTTTTTGAAGGACTTTCAAATCAATGTCTGGATCCTATTTTCTTCATTAAAAACACATAAGCAATCATAATCTAATATATACTTTAGGAACTTGAACGAGACATACCTAGAAAAGCTTAGTAAAAGTGATCTCTGCTGTGGCCTCCACACCCTGTAGCATAACTGAAAGCATTTCTACTTAAGGCGGACAATTTGTACTTGGGATACACTGGTATAGTGTGGTCAGGGGCTGAGACTGAAGCCAGGCTCCCACTCTCAGTTATAGCTGTTACCCTCGCACAGGGTACTTAACCTCTTTGTGCCTCAGTTTTCTCATCTATAAAACAGAGATAATAACTGTATCTACCTCGAAGACTTTGTTAGGAGGATTAAATGAATAAAGCACGCAGAACAGTAAGAAAGGTCCCTAAGAAAGTTTTAGCTACTACAATTACATTCTGTATCATAGAAAAACCATTCCTTACTGGAAAAATGTGTTCCTAGAAAACGTAAACATCAGTACATAAAATTAAAAATTAACATCTCTCCCAACCTCCCATTCCTACTCCTAAAGGAGCCACTTTTGACAGTTTCACATGGAGACTTGCAGAGTTTTTTTCAATGAAATATAGGTCTGTTTTTGCTTTTGTTTTTATAAAGAAATGGAACTGTACCATACACACATACTGACATATTCTGTAAGTCGTTTTTCAGATGTCTTCCCTATCAATATATACTGACATTCATTCTTTTGAACAACTGCATTGCATCTCATCTTTTATAAAGACATACCACACTTTAACCATTATCTAAATGGCAATGGTTAACTACTACTCAGATGGTTGTTTCTAATACTTTGTTATTACAATCAGGGTTTCAGTGAACATTCTGGAGAATAATTTGACAATAGGTATTAACAGCCTTAAAAGATTTCCTTAAAAGGAATTTTAATTACCTTAAAAGGGTAGATTTTAATTACCTTAAAAGGGTAGATTTCTTTTAATTAATTAAGGGTAATTCTCTTTCAAAAATATCATCTATGGAAATACATAGTGGTGCAGAGAAAGTTATGTACATAGGCATTAAAAGGCTACATATTAGTCTTTTGAGTAACACATAAAAAAGCAAATTTGTCTTCCTCAATAGATGAACAACACGTCTGTTTCCCATCACCCGATTCGTTCCTGATTTACAGCCTCAGAATTTCTCAGTGTTCTAACTCTACCAATCCTCACAAAGTCCCTTTTTACTTGGAAAGGAAACAAGGCTAGATAAGAGATTTGTGCTGTCCAAGCAACACAAAGTAGAAAACAACCATAGAGTGAATTCTCCTCCTAATAATCAAGCTTGAAAACTAAAAGCTGGAAGCTTTCTCCATTATTTAAAAGACTTTACAAACTAAGAGCTGTTCCTTATGCCAATTTGTACATAATATGCAATGACATGAGATATTTTCCAGTTTGGGTTCTTGGGAATGACTAAGAGATTCAGAGAAACTTCTGTGAATGCTTCTCCATTCTCTAATATAATAGATCGTGAAGGGTGGTCCAATAATTGTGATTATACTCATTGCTGTGTGTTGCGTGATCTTTACAGTTTTATAATCACTAGTTCAATCCTCTTGCAAGAAGAAGAGGAGAGGAGCTTTGGGACAAGGGGAGGAGAGAATGAAGAGTATTTCTCCTCATTTTTCCCCTAACTTTTCAAGGCCCACTCTTTTGAAATTTCATTATATTTACATTCTTTCCTCAAAGCTTTTCATTCATTATTGAAAGGAATCCAGACCAGGCCAACCCGATGCTGAAATCCAGACCAGGCCAACAAGAGTTACTGGCATTCTTCTTAAATAAAAAAAATAAATAAATAAAATTTTAAAAAGTTGGTCTTTTTGCAGAAGTATGTATTTACATACAAGTTATGTAGGTATTCAAAACATTATTATGAGGCAGTGACAATCCATGAAGGCCTTAAGAGTACTCTTCATAACAGGAAAGCAAGGACATTGTGCTTGAACATGTTTCTATTAAAAAAAAACCAAAAAAACCAGAGTTTGTGACCAGCTTGGGCAACAAAGCGAAACTCCATCTCTACAAAAACTAAGTTAGCCAGTGACCAGCCTGGGTGGCAAAGTGAAACTCCAACTCTACAAGAAATAAAATAATTAGCTAGATGTGTGGGCGTACACCTGCAGTCCTAGCTACTTGGGAGGCTGAGGCAGGAGGATCACTTGAGCCCAGGAGGTCGAAGCTGCCATGAGCTATGACTGCACCACTGCACTCCAGTTTGGGTGACAAAGCAAGACCCTGTCTCAAAAAAACAAAAAACATAACCAAGAAAATTTGAAAAGAAAAAAAGGCTGTACTTCTCAACAACAAGAATTATACTACAACTTACACTACTACTTTGATTTTCCTTATTCGACCTATTGAATCTTATTCAAACATTCTTAAGGAAGTTGATAGTTTTCTTAACAATAAAACAAACTGGACAACAGCCTTTTGACTTGGAAGGAGTTTGGGTATTTGCCCTGTAATTTTTAATGAAAGTGAACAGTCTCTCCACAGCGGTAAAGTTAAAAAAAAAAAATCACAGAAATACTTCACTATTCAAATACTTCAGTAATTTGCTACTGAAACTCTGCTTTGACCCCTGAACCAAAGGGGTTCTGTCTTGACTCTACCTCAAGACAGACCATAGGTCTGTCAGATTACAGGCTCAAGCCTGTAACCCCAGCACTTTGGGAGGCCCAGACGGGCGGATCACGTGAGGTCAGGAGTTTGAGACCAGCCTGGCCAACATGGTGAGAGACCAACCCTCTCTCTACTGAAAATACAAAAATTAGCCTGGTTTGGTGTCGGGCGCCTGTAATCCCAGCTACGTGATGAAACTTCGTCTCTACTAAAGATAAAAATCCCAAACGCAAGATAATCTGTACATTTCTTCTCCTGTTTTTCAGTTGTGCAACTTCACCCAACAAAGTCCTTTGACTTATCAGCAGTTTGGATAGTACTAGATGCCTGAATAAGTTGTTTTGCCCATTGCCCAAAAATCACTTCAAGGAATTCAATGAGGCTTCTTGTTTTGTTCAGTGCAGTGTTGTGTAATCAGCTAAAAAAACGAACAGAGTAAGAGGCAAGAGGGGAGTAATTAAATATGGCAATATCTAAAAGCTTTTCAGAAAGCTCAATCTATCCCACATAAAATACTTTCTATCTAGCAGATTTCCCAAAGCATCAAAAAACATTCTGATATCCCATACAGGCTGAGTGTACTTCCACCTCTGTAAGAGCTGATGTCAGCCAAGCAGGAACCGACTGGCCAAAGACATCAAACTCCTCGTAGGTCTGTCAGACACCAAGATAAACAATGACATATGGCTCAGCCCTTTTTTTTTTTTTTTTTTTGAGACAGTGTCTTGCTCTGTCACCCAGGCTGGAGTGCAGTGGCGCGATCTCAGCTCACTGCAACTTCTGCCTCCCGGATTCAAGTGATTCTCCTGCCTCAGCTTCCTGAGTAGCTGGGATTACAGGCGCCCGACACCAAGCCAGGCTAATTTTTGTATTTTCAGTAGAGAGGGAGTTGGTCTCTCACCATGTTGGCCCGGCTGGTCTGGAACTGACCTGACCTCAAATGATCCACCCGCTTTGGCCTCCCAAAGTGCTAGGATGACAGGTGTGAGCCACCGCGCCCTGCCTGGCTCAGCCCTTTTTGTTGTTGTTGTTAAAGGGTCAAAGGAAGATGAAAATCCCTTTGCTTTCAGTGAAATGATGTACACCTACCAAGTATCTTCACTCATAAGAAAATTGTACAATTAAGAAACAGAATACTAAAAAGAAAGAGAAAGGTGGGCCACCTTTGTGAATTAGGTGGAATAACACACTGACAAAATAAGACACACACACCAGCAGGAGGTTCTGCACCATTGAAAAGAAGTCCTGAAAAGCGGCCGGTGCGATGGCTCAAGCCTGTAATCCCAGCACTGTGGGAGGCCCAGACGGGCGGATCACGTGAGGTCAGGAGTTTGAGACCAGCCTGGCCAACATGGTGAGAGACCAACCCTCTCTCTACTGAAAATACAAAAATTAGCCTGGTTTGGTGTCGGGCGCCTGTAATCCCAGCCACATGACGAAACTTCGTCTCTACTAAAAATACAAAAATTAGCTGGGCGGGTGGCAGGCACCTGTAGTCCCAGCTACTCGGGAGGCTGAGGCAGAAGAATCACTTGAACCTGGGAGGTGGAGGTTGTAGACAGAGCGAGACTCTACCTCAAAAAAAAAAAAGAAAAAAAAAAAGTCCTGAAAAGAGCAGTAGACAGGCTGAACATCAGAACCTCCGCTTTGCTCCCAGCCGGTTGTGAACTTGGACAAGGCCCTTTACTCTAGACCTGTTTCTCTACAGGTAAACAACAGGAGGCAGTTAGCTAGCTCTGAAGTTTCTTCCCATCCTAAAATCTAAGACAGTATGCTAAACATGGGCAAATAACTTAAAATTGCATAGGAATATGTGATACAAGTAACGTTTAAAGACTCATACATTCATCCTAATTTACTGTGGGAAATAATATAACCATCTTACATTCTGGAATATATATGACACTTTTGGGAATTAACCCATCAAAACCTGGAGCAGCAGCATCCATCTTAAAATCTCCAAACTCCATTGCTACCTGGTGAGGGCTGAAACTCTCTTCCCTAGAACAATAATCTTCAGGCCACACTGGAAGCACCTCCCTCTTACGAAAGATACTGCATGACCTTTAAGCATCCAAGTGGTTTTGAAAAGACTTCATCTGGCCATATGCTCACTGCTCCCATTACCTCTTTCCCAAGAGTTGAATTAAAGAAAGGTTAGGCAAGAACCCTTCCAAGAAGGCTCCCGGTTCTCACGACTAGGAACAATCTGAGGACAAGATGTCTGGGCAGCGGAATGTTATGAAAAGACCCTGGCCTGGGTTGTCTATCAGCCTTGTCCATTAACTTTCAACTCCCCGAGTGCGTTTTTAATTCCGTTTCTTTAAATGCATGGCCCCAGACTCCCTGACGTGTGCAATCCTGGGTGGTTCAGGAGGCTGCTCTCAGCTTTACTGGGTGCACAACCCATCGCTTTGAAAAAAAAAAAAAAAAAATCACTTGGGCAACTTCGAGAAATCTAATAAAAAAATAAAAAAGGAAAAAGGAGAAGCAAGGCACAGCCTCTCACCCCACACGTGACTGAAGCCACCCCTAGACCAGCAAATGAATTTTCCTGACAAACATGTGGCAACAAAGGAATGCTCGCTGGGGGCTCCCGCCAGACGCTGCCCGCCCGCGGGCCCCGCACACCTGATCCCCGACACGTCCCGCGGCAGCCGCCCGCCCCGCCCCGCTCCCGCGCGTCCATCCCCCGGCGTCCCCGCCGCACGTCCCCATCCCGGCCCACGTCCCCTTCGCGGCCCGCTCCGCCCACCCGGCCTCCCCGCCCCCCAGGCCCGCCCCCGCCCCGCCCTGCCCGGCTCCGCTGCTGGGGACCGCCCCCCCGCACCAGGGGGATCCGCGCTACCAGCGGCGCTCCCGGACCGCGAACCTAAACGGCCCCCGGCCCAAGACCCCAGGAGGCAACAGAGAGGCCCGGAGCAAGGCAGGCGCCCCTCCTCCTGACAGGGGACGGGAGCTGTCAGTCACCTGGACATCCCCGGCCTGGGCCAATGAGCTGCCTTCTCCTCCCGCCTCCCGCACCGCGCCGGTGGCGGCGGCCGGGGCTGCTCCTCCTCCCCCATCCCCTTCACTGAGCCCTCGGCCCCGCACTCACTGTTGAGGCCGGCCGGCGGAGGCAAAGACTGGTCACTTTCCTCGCAGTTGTTGTTGTTGTTGTGCAGGGGCGGCGGCGGCTCGACTAGGTGGGACGACATCGTCGGACAGCTGGCAGGGCTGCGGCAGCTGCAGGACCGTCTCCGGCTCTCAGGCAGCAACACAACAAGCCGAGTCCCCCGCCCCCTTTTCTGCGCCTGCGCCGTCCCTCCCCTGCCCCTGACGTCAGGGCCCGCCCAGGCCACGTGATGACAACACAAGCGACCGGACGGGGCAGGGGCGCTCCCCTGCGGGCCCCGGACGTGGAGACGCTCGAGTCGGGCTGACGCGCGCGCCGGGAAGGAACTCTTGCGTGTGACTTGGGATGACCGCATGGGATGAGTGATGCCAATGGCACTGGGAGAGAGGATGAGGAAAAGCGGAATGAGGAAGTGCGCTCCTGTGTTAGCGCCCGTGCCTCCTCTCACACAGGCTCCACACTGCTGCACCCAGCCTTGCGCATGCATCTGTTTTCTACCTCTTAGGACTCACTTCTGCAATAGGTGTCTTGGGGACACAAAGGAAGCCCCAAACCCAGGTGCCTCCACGTGTAAACTCCAAATAAAGCTGCTGAAACATCAACACTCCATACGGGAAACAAGGGAAGGCCGCCCCCAAATTTAATTGTTACAGAATTTTTAAAATGTCGATAACAAACACACCATCGTTGTAAAAAAAAGAGAGAAGAAAAGGAAAGAAAGAAAAAAAAATTCAGGAAAACAGAGAGAAGAAAGTATTCACCCAAATCCCATCGACTAATCGATTTCTGGGACATGACGTGGGAAGCCGTTTATCCTGTACGTGGATGACGTTAAACTATGTTCCTCAGCACACCTCTTGCTTCACATCTCCATGTCTTCGTCCAGTCTCCTTGGTCTGCTGTATGAGTCACATGTTTCTCTCAGTCTCTAACTTGTGTTTTAATTTTTTTTTTCAGTCTGTAGAAGCTTAAGGTTTTCATGTAATCAGATTTATCATTCTTACATGGCTTGGGGAGACCTTCACACCAAGATTATTAATCTATAATTCCCTTATAACTTTTTCTAATTTTCTTATAGGCTTAACTTTACATTTAGAGCTCTAATCCATCTGAAATTTATTTTCCATATGCTGTAAATTATTTAACTTCAATTCTTCCCAATTTTGTAGCTCATTGACCCAATAATATTAATTTTAAGCCATCCTTTCCACCCTGATTTGAAATTGCACCTTTGTCACTCTCTGAATGCCCACAAAAATGTGAGTCTGTTTCAGGGCTATCTGCAATACCTCTGTTAGATAACTATTAAAGTTTCTCTTCCTTTGTCTTTTTCAGATGTTAATGGCTAGTTACTCTTCAGATGAACTTAAAAATGGACCTGTCCAAGATTGACCATGTGTTGGTAATTATTGAAGCTGTGTAATACATTAAAGTATTCCTCTAATTTGTTAATATATTTGAAAAATTCCATGCTAAAAGGTTTTTTTTAAGTATTGATTTGTCAAATCCCTTTGCAAATTCTTTTAAGATTTTGGTCAGAAATGAACTCTATTAATAGATTGAGTGCTGTTTCCGGTCATACCCGGAAGCAGGAGTTCAAGCCACAGCTGGTAGGGATTGGCGGCTGCTGGCCATCTGAGTTTTATTAAAACTGCTCGCCGCGAAGCCAGTTTGCAGCCAGAATGTCCAGCAGAAACAACAACAAGCTGCCCAGCAACCTGACTGCAGTTACAGAATCTGATGAAGTGAGACCCGCCACCCTCCATCTAGGAGTTTCTACAGCAGTATAATCACTACACATCCAATGTGGAGATTTTCAAATTGCAACCATATAAACCTAGTAAAGAACTAGCAGAGCTGGTGGTGTTTATGGCACAGAACGTCCTAAATATGTGCATCTGAATAATAGGAGAGAAAGAGAGAAACTTCAGAAGAGCCTTTGCTTTGTTATAGATTAGTCACTGCTACCCAGGGTATCTAAGTTATTTTCCTCAAGTGGTGAAAGATCTTCTGTCCTGTAATCATACCGTATTGGATCCAGATCTTCGAATGACATTTTGCAAAGCTTTGATCTTGCTGAGAAATAAGAATCTCATCAATCCATCAAGCCTGCTAGAACTCTTCTTTGAACTTCTCTTTTGCCAGGATAAGCTTCTGCGAAAGACTTTATACACACATATCGTGACTGATATCAAGAATATAAACGCAAAACACAAGAATAAAGTGGATGTAGTATTGTGAAATTTCATGTACACCATGTTAAGAGATAGCAATGCAACCGCAGCCAAGATGTCTTTAGATGTTATGATTGAACTCTACAGAAGGAACATCTGGAATGATACCAAAACTGTCAATGTTATCACAACTGAATGTTTCTCTAAGGCCACCAAGATATTAGTTGCTGCTTTGACATTCTTTCTTGGAAAAGATGAAGATGAAAAACAGGACAGTGACTCCAAATCTGAGGATGACGGACCAACAGCAAGAGACCTGCTAGCACAATATGCTACAGGGAAGAAAGTTCCCAAAACAAGAAAAAGTTGGAAAAGGCAACGAAACTGCTCAAGAAACAAAAGAAGAAGGAAAAACCAGAGGTGTTTAACTTTTTAGCCGTTCACTTGATTCATGATCCCCAAGATTTTGCAGAAAAACTACTAAAGCAGCTTGAGTGCTGTAAGGAGAGGTTGGAAGTGAAGATGATGCTCATGAACCTCATCTCAGATTGGTGGGAATTCATAAGCCCTTCCTCTTCAATTTCTATCACTTTTTGCAAAGGTTTCTGCAGCCCCACCAAAGAGAAGTAACAATGATCCTTCTGTTTGCTGCACAAGCATCTCATCACCTAGTACACCCAGCGATTATTCAATCATTGCTTATGACTGTGGCCAACAATTTTGTTACCGACAAGAACTCTGGAGAAGCCATGACAGTAGGAATCAATGCTGTAAAAGAGATAACAGCTCAGTGTCCTCTGGCCATGACTGAAGAGCTTCTCCAAGACCTGGCTCAGTATAAAACACACAAGGATAATAATGTAATGATGTCTGCTAGAACTTTGATTCGGCTCTTCCGAACACTGAATCCTCAGATGCTGCAGAAGAAATACCGGGGTAAGCCTACAGAAGCCTCAGTAGAAGCAAGAGTACAAGAATATGGAGAATTAGATGCTAAAGATTACATTCCAGAAGCAGAAGTTCTGGAAGTTGAGAAAGGAGAATGCTGAAAATGATGAAGATGGATGGGAAAGTACCAGTCTCAGTGAGGAGGAGGATGCCGATGGCGAATGAGTTGATGTGCAACACTCTTCCGATGAAGAACAACAAGAAATTTCCAAGAAGCTGAACAGCATGCCCATGGAGGAGCAGAAAGCCAAAACTGCAGCCGTCAGCACCAGTCGAGTTTTAAGTTAGGAAGACTTCCAGAAAATCCGCATGGCGCAAATGAGAAAAGAACTTGACGCTGTCCCCTGGGAAATCCCAGAAGAGGAAATATATTGAAATCGACAGTGATGAAGAGCCCAAGGGTGAATTACTTTCTCTTTGGGACATTGAACGCCTTCATAAAAAGCCAAAGTCTGACAGAGACAAGACTAGCAACTGCAATGGCTGGAAAAACAGACTAAAAAGAATTTGTGAGGAAGAAAACCAAAGTGAATCCATTTTCCAGTTCAAAAAATAAAGAAGAAAAAACAGAAGAACTTTATGATGATGTGGTATAGCCAGAATGTCTGGTCAAAAAATAAGGGTTTCTTCCGAGAAAAACAGTTGATGCTGCGAGATGCCTTTTGAAAAAGAGAAAAAGAATGAAGTAACTTCCTAGAAAGTTTTCCATTCCAAGAAGAATGCTAAGTTTGTGTCATTACTCTGAAAATTGGTAAATCAAGCATGTTTGTTTACATTAAAAAGTCCAGAAGCACTATATTATGAAAACTGCTGAAAATGTGGCAGCAATTTGGTGTTTTTATTTTGGAGACAGCTAATGATGGGAGATGTTAATGTAAATAGTGGTGGTAGTGTAATATCATTTATCATTCATGCAAAAAAAAGTATTGAGTGCCTATTAATTGTGACTGTAGATACAAAATGAATGGGTTGTAACTACCCCTTCACTCAAGGCATTGACAGCTTAGTTGTGGGGGTGGACACATACATGTGTATTTACAGTGCAGTGTAAATAGTTCTGTAGTAGAGGTAGGTCCGTATTTCTATGCGGACACTGAGGCCTTATGGACTAACTCTGTGAGGATGGGGGTTATATATTCCTGTAAAACAAAGCAAAACAGGACATTTGTAACAAGAGTAAGAGATTCTTACTTATATATAGGCTTACCTGCTGAAAACAGGCCCCTGCTGTACAGATTTTGGGTACGTAATTTAGCTCTTTTAGTCAATCCAAAAGATTTAAATGACCCCCTCTTTTTTTTGAATGCCATGTAAAGGCTTTTTGGTTAAGACCTCACTTTTAAAATTGCCTTAAGTATAAATAGTACCTTTGGAATGTATTTAGTTCATCATTTGAGATGCCTTCATACTGATTTCCTCGACCTTCCTTCACCCTGTGTTATTTTCAGCCCAACGTTTGTTTTAATAAAAGGTTTCTAATGCCAAATAATAAAAAAAAATTGAGGGGATTATTGACATATTTATAGAATTGTTTTCCCAGTCAGGACTACGAGATCCCACTTTGTTCTATTTTCCTTTTAGGTGCTCCTTTTAAAAGGTTTTAAACTTTCAAAAAAATGTTTTTTATTAATCATATGCTATTTTATTTTATTTTTATTTTTTTGAGACAAGGTCTCATGCTATCATCCTGGCTGAAGTGCAGTGGTACAATCACAGCTCACTGTAGCCTCAGCCTCCCGGGCTCAAGTGATCATCCCACCTCAGCTTTCCCAGTAGGCGGAACTACAGGTGCCTGCAATCATGTCCAGCTATTTTTTTGTGTTTTTTATAGAGACAGAGTTTTCCTGTGTTGCTCAGGCAAGTCCTGAACTCCTGGTCTTATGGGATCCCCCTGCTTCAGCCTCCCAAACTGCTGGAATTACAGGCATGAGCCACTTTGCCCAGCTTACTATACTGATTTTCTTGAAAATAATTAGAAAGTTTCCTTTTCTCTGGTCTTACATAGATGACACTGAAATTACTTTCTTTCAAGAGATGTTATAATTCCCTGTGGAAACACTGGGGCCTGGTGCTTTTAGGAAGCTCATCTCTGTTTCTATAGGATGTTACTTTTATTTCTTATTTTATGTTGTTTGCCCCCTGTTTTTTTCTGGATTATATTACCTAATCATTTATTTTATTGACTCTTAAATTGAATTCCTGCTTCCTAATTGTATTATTCCTAATTCTTGTTTTTGTTTTTTTTTTGAGACGAAGTCTAGCTTTGTTGCCCAGGCTGGAGTGCAGTGGCACAATCTCGGCTCACTGCAACCTCCGCCTCCTGGGTTCAAGCAATTCTTCTGCCTCAGCCTCCTGAGTAGCTGGGATTACAGGTGCCCGCCACCACGCCCGGCTATTTTTTTCTATTTTTTTTTTAGTAGAGATGGGGTTTCACCATGTTGCCCAGGCTGGTCTCAAACTCCTGACCTTGTGATCCACCCGCCTTGGCCTCCTAAAGTGCTGGGATTACAGGCGTGAGCCACCGTGCCTAGCCTCCCAATTCTTTTTTAACAGCCCCATTGAAATATAATTCACATACTATACAGTTCATCCACTTAAAGTTCAATGTTTTTTGTATATTCAGAGTTACGTAACCATCACAGTCTAACTTTGGAACACTTTTGTCACACTGCCCCCCACCCCCCCAATGAAACCCTGTACTCATTGGCAGTCACCCTCATCCTTTCCTAGCTTCTTATATATTTGATACTTATTTCATTCTTTATTAATTTGGGTATTTAAGAATTTTTCCCTGGTCAGATTTGGTTTTTGTATCATTTCTAGTTTGGGAATTTTTTTTTTTTTTTTTTAGGTGTTCTCTGGGGCCTAACTTAATGATTCCTTTTGGGGACTATTCCCTATTTGAAAAGAAGGTGTAGTTTGTGTTCACAAAATCAGGTTTGATGTATCTGTTGGAACCACCTTAATGTGATTTAAGTTTTTATATAGTTGACTATTTTCCCCCCTTTACATGTCATGGACTTCAAGAGGTAAATTAATATCTCCTACTCCTGTTTTTCTTCTTGTATCTTCATTCCTTATAGTTGATGCACAGATATTCATAACTATCCCTGTTTATCACTATAAAGTGGTCATAATTTTGTCTTCAGTTCAACCTCAATATTAAGATCATGGTTTGGGTTTTTACTATTATTATTGTTGCTTAGTTGTATTCGCCTGATGAAATTTTAATTTTTGTTCAGTTAGTTACCTTTATAACTATATATTTATATAATCCTCCTAATCCTTCTTTTCCTTAGTTTCTTTTAATGCCCAGCAAGGAACAGTAATGAAATTAGTATAATTCCTCTTCTTCCACCTTTACCTCTACTACCCATTTTTTAGTTGATCATATCCTTTTTTTTGGATAGGTTCTCACTCTGTCACCCAGGCTGGAGTGCAGTGGCAGGATCCCAGCTCACTGCAACCTCCACCTCCCGGGTTCAAGCGATTCTTGTGCCTCAGCCTCCTGAGTAGCTGGGATTACAGGTATGTACCACCATGCACAGCTTTTTTGTATTTTTAGTAATAAAGATGGGGTCTCACCATGTTGGCCAGGCCGGTCTTAACCCCTGACCTCACGTGATCCACCTACCTTGGCCTCCTCCAGTGTTGGGCTTACAGACATGAGCCACCACGCCCAGCTGATATCCCCACTTAATATTTACTTTTCTCATTTTAGCTATAGTTGTACTTCTATTACTTGATTGTGGCAATAGCTACTGGATACAAATACTATTACTTGATTTATTAAAATAATTAATTTTCATAAGAAATAAGGTAATATACTTGCTCTACCAATTTATTTATTTATTTATTTAGAGACAGAGTCTCGTTCTGTCACCCAGGCTGGAGTGCAGTGGGGTTTGAGACCAGCCTGGGCAACATGATGAAACCCCATCTCTACAAAAAATACAAAAGGGTGTGATGGTGCACATCTGTAGTCTCAGCTACCCGGGAGGCTGAGGTGGGAGGATCACCTGAGCTCGGGGTTTAAGGTAGCAGTGAACTGTGATCGCACCACTGCCCTACTGCCCTCCAGTCTGGGTGATGGAGTAAGACTGTCTGAAAAATAAAATAAATAAGTAAAAAGAAAAGAAAAGAAAAAAACAGAAACGACGCTGTGCTCTACAAGATGTTTTACTATTAATTAATTTTTGAGCATTGATTCCATAATACCATATCCAATTACAAGTAGTTTTGCCTGGTTTGGTTGTAATTTTATTTTATTTTGAGACGGAGTCTTGCTCTGTCGCCCAGGCTGAGTGCAGTGGTGCAATCTCGGCTCACTGCAAGCTCCGCCTCCCGGGTTCACGCCATTCTCCTGCCTCAGCCTCCCGAGTAGCTGGGACTACAGGCGCCCGCCACCACGCCCGGCTAATTTTTTGTATTTTTAGTAGAGACGGGGTTTCACCGTGGTCTCGATCTCCTGACCTCGTGATCCGCCCGCCTCGGCCTCCCAAAGTGCTGGGATTACAAGCGTGAGCCACCCCGCCCGGCTGGTTGTAATTTTAAAGCAAAAGAGGAGGTACAAACTCAAATGGTTACAGAAGGAAAGGGAATTAGTAAGTGTAGTTGAGTTGAGGAGTGACTGTTGAGAGGCATTGTCATCCAGTGACCAAATAAACTTGTCTGCAAATAGGTCAGCACTTGGCTACCAGTGGACAGAAAGAAGTAAGGATGAGAAGAGGGAAGAAGGAGAGAGGAGGAGGGAGAAGTTTCCATTTTCTAGGCTGGGCACAGTGGTGGCTCATGCCTCCAATCCCAACATTTTGGGAGGTGGACTCGAGAGGATCACTTGAGCCCAGGAATTGAAGCTTAGCTTGGGCAACATCTCTACAAAAACTTTAAAAAAAAGTTAGCTGGGCAATGGTAGCAGGTGCCTGTAGTCCCAGCTACTTGGGAGGCTGAGATGAGAGGATTGGGCCCAAGAGATTGAGGCTGCAGTGAGCCATGATCAGGCCATTGCATTACAGCCTGGGTGACAGTGTGAGACCGTGTCTCAAAAAGCAATTATCATTATTATATTTTCTTAAACTCACAGGATTCCTATTGTGGCAGTCCAGCACGTCCTAACCACTTTGCTCTGTTACTTAACAACTACATTACCTGATCAGTGAATCTTTTTAGGCATTGGTAGGTTAAGTGTTGGGCAACAAAAGTTTGATATAGATTTGGGCTAACAAATTAACGTTTTCAAAGATACTGTAATAGAGCAAAATGGTGTTTGACAAACTCAAATTATGATGCTTCATTCCATTAACTCTGCTGGGCGATTTAGTGAATACAGCAGAAATACATTTCAATTCTGAAAAGAGACAATCGTTTTTCTCCTTACAGTGACTCAGTGATGTGACCTTAGATAGAATGGTATTTAATAGTTTGTTACTAGCGAATTCTACCACACACTGAAGGAAGAAATTGTACCAATTTTGTCCATATTCTTCAATAATATAGGAGAGGAAAATTCATTTTATGAGATCAGCATTACACTAGACAGTGACATTAAAATATAAAAAAATTGTAGATCAATATCCTTCATGAACATCGATGCAAACTACTCAACAAAATACTTGCAAAATACAAAACTTAGCTGGGCGTGCCCAAATGCCAACTGTGATGTCATTACTTGTACTACAATAAAGTCGTACAATGTAAGTAATGACATCACAGTTGGCATTTGGGTATGCCCAGCTAAAGTTTTGTATTTTGCAAGTATTTTGTTGAGTAATTGTACTACCTTGTTGTACTTATATTGCATGACTTTATTGTAGTACAATGTAAGTAATATTGTACTACTTTATTGTAGTACAATAAGTATTGTAGTACAATAAGGGCATTTGTGTTCCCCTCCATCAGTGTGTTCTCAAATATTTACTCGAGGGTCATAGGGAACAGTGGTTTTGGGCACACAATATCCTGTATTTGGTCCCTGATTTTAATAATGAAGCTCTTGCAGTACATAAAGACTCCCCTGTTTATACTTTCTCAAAAATACCCCCATCATTGCTGTTCAAAACTTAACGATCGCCCCCTAGTGGTTTCTTAAAATATATTTCTTAAAATACATCTTTTATTTGTGGAGATGGGATCTTGGTTTGTTGCCCAGGCTGGTCTCAAGTGATCCTCCCACCTCAGCCTCCCAAAGTGCTGGGATTACAGGCAATGAGCCACCGCTCCCAACCATTGCCCTCTAGTGGGAAGGTCCTCAAAGAACTTGTTGCTATTCAGATTACAAAGGAGCTGAGTAGAACATTTGAAAAAACACAAATATTAGTTTCTCCCCTTATGCCAGTTTATTGTTTGCCAAATTCCTTTTAGAGGAAACTAAGCTTTGTAGTGCCTTCTCTTTGATACACTGAGCTAGCAAGAGACTTATTAACGTTAAGCCTGTAAAGTGGGTGTTTCTTCATTCTAATACAAAGGTAAGAGGTTCTAGTCTAATACCACTATGGAATAAAATGTTAAGACAAACTCAGTTACAAAATATATTTGGCATCTGAGAACACCTCAAGACTCTGTAGAATCGCTAAGCATTTGATTAATACTAAAAGAGTTGTAATGTTTTGACCTTATGCATAATTACAAAATGAAGCAGGGTCACTTTTCAAGGCTTTTTGAGGGGGAAGAGGAGGTGCATAAAACTCCCTTTTTAACCACAGTAAGACATACACGCAGAGCTTAAACTATCACCATCTGAACAGATAAGATACTAAAGTACAGGTACTCAAATACACAAGTAAACCGACTTGATTCTTGACTACCCAGCATATGCCTATCTTTTCCATCTTTCGGGGGGGATTGGTTTTGTTTTTCTGGAAGTGCACAATACTATCTACATTTGAATTTATGTGTGGTAAAGATGCTCAAGCAATATTCCCTTAGAAGGGTTTAAATATCACTAAAAATTATCAGTACTGCATAGCTTTCACATGTGCACAATTTCCTAATTAACACCTTACTCAAAAAATAGTCACACACTGGAAGAACCTGCTTTCCTATCTCTAGCTTTCCATAGAAGTATCTCTAACCAGAATAACTCCCATTTAAGGTTTAAAAAATCTCTTCATTTTGAAAGGAAAAGAGTGCACGGACACATTTTTGTTTGAGACAGCGTCGTGCTCTGTCACCCAGGCTGGAGTGCAGTGGCACGATCTCAGCTCACTGCAACCTCCACCTCCCGGATTCAAGCTGGTTCTCCTGCCTCATCTTTTGGAGTAGCTGCGATTAGACACGTGCCACCACACCCGGCTGATTTTTGTATTTTTAGTAGAGATGGGATTTCACCATGTTGGCCAGGCTGTTCTCGAACTCCTGACCTCAGGTGATTCACCCACCTCGGCCTCCCAAAATGTTGGGATTACAGGAGTGAGCCACTGCACCTGACTGGACGCATTTTTTTTAATCCCAAGAGACACAGGGCTGCACAGAAGCTTACCATCCAGCAGTTAATGGTTACATAAACATGTATTTAGACAGGTTTATAAAACAATTCTTCTTACTGCCCAGCCACTAAGTAAAGATCAAAAGAGGTTAATAGAATGAAAGTCCTTTTCCTACCACAATCTCTTCTAAAAGGTTAAGAGAAGGGATGGAGTATGTGCATGTATATTAGTGGCAAGAGAATAGGAAATACAAGCAACTTGACAAGACTAAGTTTATTCTAAGTATAATTTTTATTAATAAAAAGATTAACCATGGCCATGTAAAATGAGTGGCTGGGCTTAGAGTTTGCTACACCAATGAAATTAAAAAATTAATACTTGAGAATGTTAACAATAATTTATAATAGCATTCCTTGATAGAGGCATTTTAATTTTAGCAATTATTTCTCTTATATAAACTAATCCTTAGTGTCATGGAGGAGAATCATCATAGCTACTGACCAATCAAAAAAGAATTTCTGAGAGCTGTTTGGTGGTGTTATCTCAAGACATACAACCAAGCTGTAGGAAAATCTCCCAAAAAAGATCTGGAAAACTATCCAGTCACAACACAGGAAGAATATCACTGTTTGACACTTGTGGCAGGGGGAATATCCCACTTGCAAGTCAAGTGTGAAGAATAAACACAAATTAAGAAAGTACCCAAGATCCCCAAATAAATTAGTAAAAGTGCCATTAAGAATTATCAGACATAGAATGTGTTTCAAATACAAATTTGTTAAATCCAAAAGATACAGTAATTTTATTACATAGAATTTCTCCTGTGTGCTAAAAATGCTAACTTACAAGACATAATATTTGTAGTAGAGGGAATCACGGTCGGCTCGTTGAATTCTTTTTCATTATTGAAGAATAGAACAATAGGTAGTGGACATAGAAGCACTCAGAGTCCTCTGAAATTCAAGGTTGTTACATTATGTTCGACCAAAATAAGACTACCATTCTCTAATAATATAAATGCCTGTTCATTTCACCTTTCAAAAATAAAGTCCATTTCTTCTCCATTAAAGCTTCTGCAAGACTGACAAAGGTACATTCTACCTATTAAAAATAGGAGCACTCTTCATCTTTGGATAATGTATCACCACTTAGGGAAAATGTATTCATATAGATTTTTATTTGAGGCAGCTGTTGGAGTTCATTAAGCACTTTTTGAACGCTGTACCTTTAAAAATTTGTCTTTAATATAGCTTTGGAAAACCAAAAATAGAAGAAAAATATCTATGGTAAAGTATATTTCATTCTGATTTGATAGCAGTAAAATACAGAAAAAAGTATTTAGTGCAGTGTCACTTGATGTTAGTTTTCTGCTATTTTATATGACTGAATGACAAAAAAAGTTCTAACTTGTTAAAAATGTTTTATAAGTCTTTGACTATTTAGTAAGGCAAAAATGAAATTAAGCACTCTAAAAAGTAGAAATTAAGTTCTACAAATTTGGTTCCCATTTACAACAATTTCATTAACAGATAATGAGTTAAATAGAGATACAACGTATCCAATACCCTCATGATGGTAAAAAGAAAAAAAAAAACTAGTAGCATTTATAGATTGTGAAATCCTTAATAAAACCAATATATATTCAAAATATGTTCATAGAGAACCAGTACCTCTCCTCCTGCATGTAAAAGAACACTTGTTAAAAATAATTAACAAAAATACCAGTAAAACAATGAAAACCCATTTTGTTTCACTGTGCCCAAAGGTATGACACAAAATATTGGCTACAAGAGGTAGGTTAAAAAGAAAAAGAAAACCAGATTCTCCATTCTTTGTCACTTTTATTCAGTAGTAGGTTTTTTTTTCCTTATTTTCAGTGCCAGACATGGCGAGGAGTGATTACAGCCAACTGTTATTAAAACATTTGTTCGCAACATATACCCCCTTTATACCACTGACCCCAAACTGACTCATTTTGTGTGCTTTCATTCTTTCTTTTTTTAATATACCACCACCAAGACCGGGTGGAGGGGGCAAGGGTAAGAGAGATGAAGGGGAGGAGTCCAGGAGGCCAGAAGAGGAGGAATGCTACAAGCCACAGTAAGAATGAGCTGTATTTAATTTAAAAAAAGGGGGAAGGGGTGTACCCCACAAATGATACAGTAATGAGGATACACAATTAAATCCCATAGCATGACTGAAGGCTTTCACTGTGTTTGACGTCATCACAATGGAAGGCATAAAAAGTGGAGTAAATCAATGTTGATACAGTCCAATCTAGTCCATTAGGCAAGATGGTGCAAGAAGTCATTTAAATTAAAAGTGCCCTACCCTTACCTAAATGGCTAGCAGACATGGAGAACACCACAGTGATGAATCCACAGAGCTTTCTCCATGTAGCTATAACAATGTGTTGTCGAATGGCACACTGTCAAACACTGGAAAGGGGCGCCACAATGGACCTCTCTCTTTTATAGGAACGAATGCTAGATTCAACTATCTCAACTAAGCAAGAAGTGGGTTCTTCTGCTAGGAATGCCAACCCTAATTCACTTTGTCTTGAAATATATACAGATTGTTTGTAGTAGCTACAGCAATGATATTTTCCTTGGGGTGCCAGGCTGTGTGAAGGATTTTCTTATTGAAGTCTAGGCTGTCAACACTTATTTCATCTTTCTTTCGCTTGCCACTTGCACAGACTTTGCGAGGCTTCAGAACTGTGCGAGGCTTATTGTTTTCCCGCGATGCTTCTAGGGTTATGTCTCGCTTTGTGTTTCTGTCAAACATTCTGAAGAAATTATTGTAAGATCCAGTCATGACAACACTGTGAAAATAGACAGTACACTCAGTCAAACAAGCAGAACAAGAAATTGTTTTCAAGTAAAATGATTCAGCAATTAAACCATAGGAAGCTACTTCAAAAGCAGATTTAAACTAAGGGACAGGGGCTGTTGACATCAACTCAATCACTGGAATAAACCAGAAATATGGTACTAATTAACTGGGTTTTCTGCTTATTCTTTTCATGGCTACCAAAACTATCACCAAAGTTGACAGTATCCTCAAGTAAAACTTTTTAGTAGTGCAGAATTATTGTTGTTGAATATTTTTGCAACTACAGGCTATGTGATCAACCAGGCCAGCCAGCTTCTCAAAGGAGCAACTATCTGTGGAACTCACAGGTTCTAAAACGAAAGAACCCCGCATGAAGTAGCTGTTCACAAGAAACCAATGCTTTATCTTATGATTTACATTTTTTGGGCCGGACGCGGCGGCTCACGCCTGTAATCCCAGCACTTTGGGAGGCCAAGGTGGGTGGAGCACAAGGTCAGGAGATCGAGACCATCCTGGCTAACACGGTGAAACCCCATCTCTACTAAAAATACAAAAAAAAATTAGCCTGGCATGGTGGCGGGCGCCTGTAGTCCCAGCTACTTGGGAGGCTGAGGCAGGAGAATGGTGTGAACCTGGGAGGCGGAGCTTGCAGTGAGCCAAGATCACGCCACTGCACTCCAGCCTGGGCGACAGAGTGAGACTCTGTCTCATAAATAAAGTATCTTCTCAGGGTGTTGTCTGGTTCAGATAATCACATTTAATAAATGCTTATGTTTTAATCTGCTCCTGAGAATATTAAGTGATACATAATATATGTGTGTGTATGTGTGTGTGTGTGTGTGTATATATATATATATTTTTTTTTGGGGACGTAGTCTCGCTGTGTCGCCCAGGCTGGAGTGCAGTGGTGCAATCTCGGCTCACTGCAAGCTCTGCCTCCCGGGTTCACGCCATTCTTCTGCCTCAGCCTCCTGAGTAGCTGGGACTACAGGCGTCCGCCACCACACCCGGCTGATTTTTTTTATATTTTTAGTAGAGACGGGGTTTCACCATGTTAGTCAGGATGGTCTCGATCTCCTGACCTCATGATCCGCCTGTCTTGGCCTCCCAAAGTGCTGGGATTACAGGCGTGAGCCACCGTGCCCGGCCTATATATCTGTATTTTTTAAGACAGGGTTTCACTCTGTCACCCAGGTTGAAATGTGGTGGCACAATCACAGCTCACCGCAACCGCAACCTCAACCTCCTGGGCTCAAGCAGTCCTTGCACTTCAGTCTCCTGAGTAGCTGTGACTACAGGCATATGCTGCCATGTCCAGATAATTTTTAAATATTTTGTAGAGACAGGGTCTTGCTATGTTGCCCAGGCTATAACATTTTATTAACAGAACATCATTTTACTTTTACCACTGAAAACATTTTAAGCAAATATTTATAAAAATATCAGTTTAAAGGGGTGGCGAAATTTTTAAACTACCCAAGACACTTCTTTGTCCGTTCTATTTGCCACCCATTACTGCTCGACATTTATTAAGTATCCTCACAAACAAAACTTCGTAAGTTTGAAGCTCTTAATAATTTGGAAAGGGTCTGCTACCACTGCTTACCAATGGTTCAAATTATTATTGTAAATAAGGATTACAGGACCCTGGGGAATAGTTCAAAGTAATACATACAAAGGTCACCTACTGAGTACAAATTATTATCTATTTAGTAATGTCAATTCCCAAAGGACACTTGACAACAACTTTAATCAAACTCAAGGTAATGCATGCCCCTAAAGATGATAAAACTGTATTTCTTTTAAAATGGCTTGTGTAATTTAGATTGACATCCCCGTATCATCTGAGTTTGTGTGGTTTTAACGGATTAGGACACCTAGGCTGTGGCTACTTGAAACTTTAAAAAGGTATCATTAGGCCAGCATTTCTGTGGTATTCCTGCCAAAAATGTATAGCCTGAATCTAATCATGAGGAAACATTCTATAAAATAACTGGCCTGTGTTCTTCAAAATGCCGAGGTCACGAAAGACAAGGAGAGACTGAGGAACTGTTTCAGAATAAAGGAGACTAACAAGAGATGACAACTAAATGTTGGATACTGAACCAGACTGACTTTGTTCTGTGCCATAAAGGACACAGTTACAGTAACTGGCGAGTTTCAGTGGGTCTCCGGATTAGATGGCAGTACTGCATCGCTGTGAATGTTGCTTTGGATCCTGCACTGTCACTATGTTGGAAAGTGTTTTCGTCAGGAAATACTCATTCAAGAATTTAAGGTTATGGGCATCACATCTGGAGTAAATGGAGTAAATTCCCATGTGGCACACAAGTTGCATGTGAGCACGCGCGCATGTACCTATGTGGACAAATATAGCTATAAATAAACAGAATAGAACACGTGATACAGCAACAGGGGAACCTGGGTCAAGGCCGGCCAAGAGTTCTTTGTGTTATTGTAACAAATTTTCTCTAAGTTTGAAATAATTTTAAAAAAAATTTTAATATTAAGGAAAACAAATAGTTTCTTTCTGATAATAGAACATAAAACTGCTAATTATCTGCTTAAACGAATGAAAAACTGGTTGTAGCTGTGCGCCACACCCTAGTTCAGTATCTCTTTACTCTTCAAATTTGTTAATCTTTTTTTTCCTTCTTCCCTTTCCTTCTTTCTTCTTGATGCCTCAGGTTTAGTAGTGGCACTCAAAGGCAATGTGTGCTATTAACAGAGCTCTAGGTTTACTAGTCCTTGTGTCAAAAATCAGATAATTTTAAAAGCCAGATGAAAGAAAACATTCTATAAGTTCTATTATCCTCTGTAACACATAGCACCATGAAACCAGAATCATATTAAGCTCTGTGATAAAACTGTTGTTAATTAAAGTATCTCTAATTACTTTAAATGTCAGTTTAATTCAAAAATTATGTTTTACTACTTTCTGTTCTACTGGAACATAGTGGCAAATAAACAGACGACTAAAAGACTCAAAGTAAGACTTATTTTATCTTTAAATAATGGTAACAGTTTACTAAAAATGAATACAAAAAAGGAATTACACTACGGCAAAACTGGAAATTATAAAAAGCAAAGGATAACTACTACTAATATTTTAACCATATATATTATGTTTAACATCATACATACATAACATACATATGAAAGACCACTTCTATGAGGTGTTAATGTAGCATCTGGAAAACCTGGTGTGTCTAACAATCCAAATGAATTATCTGCCGCCTGAATGTTTCTAAAACAGTTTAATGGTAGAATAACAACCAAGCTGAAGCTTCACAGTTTTAATGGTTAGCATGTCAGAAATGTGATCTGGTTCATAAAAGAAAAAACATTCTAGACATTTAAATAATTTAGATTACCTAGAATTTGTATACTTTTATATTTACTAGTGAAATACAATGCTTAATTTTTTATCTGCCAGTACTGCTGTGCTATATCTAAGATTATTAAATTTATTTCAAGGAATCCCTAGAGACAAATGAAGTTAGGACCTGGAATGAAATAGTTGTTTCTTTTCTTTAATAAAATTCATATTTGAGAGGTCTGACTTAAAATCAATTACCTGTCAGATCCATTCCAACAACATTCAAATTTGTCAAATATGCAGTCATTTTCATACAGTGAACAGAGTTTACTTCTGAGGTATTCATGCACCTGGGGAAAAAATACAAATATACTGCACTGAAATTAGGAAAATGATTTAACAAGTCCGTATCTTTAAAAAGAAAAAAAGGGCATATACAGACACATACACACACCTTTTAAACCTATTAATCTCCATCTTCTCAGTAACAATAAAGCCATTTTGTCCTTTTACAAAACACACAAGCCCTTCAGGGAGGCACATTTTCCTACTGGTATGACAAAGGAAAACTCCATTCTGGGCATGGCACACATAGCCTTTATAAGCCTGAATAAAACATTCAGGCCAAAAACACTTGAAAATGGCACAGTTAAGAGACTAATAAAAGAACATTACAGCAATATCTGAATATCACTATTCTTGGCTTTCAGTCCATTAACTACTGATAACACTGAAACTGTGCCTATTTCTTTCTTAAATACCATTTTCTGGGCATAAATTTAACTGAAGCCTATATTTTCCATTATAAATGCACATGTATGCATAGCGTAACCATGCCTTGGTTTGGTGATAAATTATATGGTTATTCTGGGCACATATTATTAAAAATTTGATAGTATCATATTATACAATGTCAAAAGCTAACAAGCTGTGCCTGTTTTTTGAATTATATAATTCTGTATTTACTAATATGTCAAAAAAAGATAAACTAGAAATCTCATATTTAAAAAGTAGTCTGAGAAATATGACATATTTCAACATTAATTACAAACAAAAGTTCCATGTTTGTTGTAACTCAAAGCAAAAAAGAAGTGTCTATATTTCACCATCTCTTTTTAAGGAGCTACTTAAGGAGAAATGACAGAAATGAGTAGGTACCTTCTAAATGCTTAGAATTCTCTATTCTATATGAAACAAGCTAAACTTATTTTCAGTGTCCATTTTAACTTTAAATATAGTGGAATGATTCAGGCCCTGTCTCTGTGACATTAAGTGAAAATCCGTAATACAGAGGAATAGCAACTCATGTGGGGTTAGGATCAAAAGCGAGCATGTAACACAAAAAAATCAGTAAGAAAAAAATACCCTTCAATCACACAAAACTTAGCAAGATGCTGGTACAAATTCAATAAAAAGTTTTATCTATATATGATACATTTGCCTATAATGTGACTACTTTTAATCACTACTCCAACTGTTTATAGGTAGAAAAGTAGCAAATCAGGTAAAATTAGGTAGATTATCATAATTTAGCAACATTTTAGAATGCACGTTATAGGGTTTCTCACTATACATCAGTTTGAAGCTAAGGTTCAAATCAATTCTTCTCAATGGGAATGAAATGATGGTGAGGATAACTAGGAGGTATATCAATCTTGGCAGTTACACAAATAGAAGTCTTTTTTCAGTATACATGAGGGATGGGTTCCAAGAACCCCAGGTAAACCCAAATCTGCAGTTAGCCCTGCGGAACCCACACATGAACTTTTGGCCCTCCATATATTTGAGGGGTTTGCATCCCTCAAATACTGTATTTTCAAATGTGCATTGGTTAACAACAACAACAAAATCTGTGTATGAGTGAACCCATGCAGTTCAAATCCGTGTTGCTCAATAGTGAACTATACTTTGAAAAGCAAAGCAGTATTTTGTCTTTTGTTTCAGTGCAGTATTTATTTTGAAATTTCACATATCAAAAACAATCTTGGTTTATGTTTGTCAGAGGATTTAAAGTTTGAGAAACATACTTCCCAGTCTATTGAGAATATGTAACATAAAGAAAGTATATGTATAAATTAGAGTTAAGTGATTTCAACACTGCAGTCTAGGGCCTAGCACAGGTTTGTGCTGTCCCTCACCCTGTTCCAGGCTGTGTACTTCATTCTCTTCTGTTTGATGTAGTGGACACGGATAAACAGTAGTGGCTGGCTGATAAGAGAATCAAGAACTGACATCCAACAACGGATAGGCAACTCCTAAAGCCATCTGCTAAGGCTTTCAAGCCCTTTTCCTTTAGCTGAAGACAATGGTTATCTGCCAAAAGGCAGAACACCAGTCCATTTGACTTGGCACACCAAGTTTAATCTCTAGTTCGACTACTCCCACAACCTGAGCAGGTGCACCTCTATTAGGACTGGCCACTTTCCCCAATCCTCTTCCTGCCCAGACCTCAATGAAGGGTGCTCTTCCTTCCTCACTTTAAATGTACATAGTGGCAGGAAAAAAAACCAATGTCAATACTGAACCAAATGGGTAGCAAAATCACACTTTAACTGCAAAACTCAAGAGACGACACAACCTATGTAAGTATATATACATTTAACATAAGGAAGAGCAACATATTCATAGATTTCTGAGGGAAAAGGCCTAATGGTGAACAAACACCATACAGGGATTAAAACCTAGTAACAAAATCCTTCTCTATAAACACTTCAAAGTAAACAGGGTATATGCTCATTGAGAGAAAAAACTGCAAATACCTGGTATGTTTCCACAGGCCTGTTTTCCATATTTAAGTCCCAAATTTTGACTGACAAATAGTCTCTAGTCATCATATATCGACCACTATGGCTGAATTTTACATCCGAAATAGAGGAGATGATTTCGGAAAAAAATGACCTGTTACTGGGATCTTCAGGTTCTTCAAACACTAAAAACAAAACAAAACAACACAAAAAGGGCAAGGTGTACAATATTCTGGCTTGGACAAAGCATTTCCTAAACAACCATTCACAAACTCCCTACAAGTGAGGTAAAATGCCAGGCTAATAAAGAACTGAAAAACATCTCTCTGGCTACAATTCTCCTGAAAGCTTCTTAGGATAATTGAATATTGAAGTTGAAGATGCATAAGTATGCAGTATACTTTCAGTCGTATGACTAATTTAGAACCAGACTCACCTGGGACTTCTGACTTCAGTGCACCAGGTTTATTGGTATTATTCCTGCAATACGCCTCACTGACTGCCTATATCATCACCATGAGAAACACACCATCCTCGCCCATCCCAAATTCATACCAGGATTTCATTTTCTAGTAGCCAGGTAAAATTATTTTGGTAACAGGCATGTATCAATTTTCATGAGTTAATATTCAACAAGACAAGAATATTGTATCCTGAAGTTTTTAAACCAAAGTTGTTTTTTTTTTTAAGCCAAGGAAACCTCAGAAGAAACCTTCCTAGGAAGCTCAAAGTAGGAAGGGAGGATGGGAAAGGAACAGCTCTACTTCAATACAAGGTTAGAGAGCCCAACCACAAGTTACCAAAGAACAACAGCATTCCATGAAAAATCTATTCCTTGGCAATCAATAGACATGCCCCCCAAGAGAGCCTCCAGGAATAACCTGGAATGCCTCATGAGGAGGCAGGCAGATTACCAAGGGTACAAGTGGCTCTGGACACATGGGTTTAAGACTTGTAAACCTCTGTAATTGTACTTATCATGTCTGAGGCTTATTTCAGACAAACAGAATATGTAATCATTTTAAGGGAAGATACAATAAACTTACATTTAGAATGCCTATCACAGAGGGCAGATGCCCTCATGTCACATAGCCGAATAGTTCCTTTACTGCTGCTGTATACAAATGTGTTACAGCTGTTTGGATGAAATTCTGCTGCTGTAATCACCTCTGTTAGCTCTTCCATATTGGCAGGCTTGATATCCACAATGTCTAGATAACATTTTATTAAGGAATTTCCACTTAGAAAAAAGGGCAAATATAATTCTACATTTCTCAAACCTAAAACCCATTCATGGACCTAAGCAAAAATATTAATTCTGAATTGCACTCCACTGTTTTTATGAGTATAAATTCCAAAGGGATTAAAACTTTTTTTTTTTTTATTTAGATGGAGTTTCACTCTGTCGCCCAGGCTGGAGTGCAGTGGTGCAATCTCGGCTCACTGCAGCCTCCGACTCCCAAGTTCAAGCGATTCTACTGCATCAGTCTCCTGAGAAGCTGGGGATTACAGGCACACACCACCACAACTGGCTTTTTTTTTTTTGTATTTTTAGTAGAGACAGGGTTTCACTATGTTGGCCAGGCTGGTCTTGAACTCCTGACCTCATGATCCATCCGCCTCACCTTGGTCTCCCAAAGTGCTGGGATTACAGGCATGAGTCACTGTGCCCGGCCTCAACAGAATATTTTTATTTACCCAATCATGCATCATGACTTGCATGAATTTCTGTTTCTAATCTTAATGAGACTATATATATATATTTTTTGAGACAGAGTTTCACTCTTGTTGCCCAGGCTGGAGTGCAATGGCACAATCTCAGCTCACTGCAACCTCCATCTCCCAGGTTCAAGCAATTGTCCTAACTCAGCCTCCCGTGTAGCTGAGATTACAGGTATGCGCCACCATGCTTGGCTAATGTTTTGTATTTTTAGGAGAGAGGGGGTTTCACTATGTTGGCCAGGCTGGTTTTGAACTACTGACCTTAGGTGATCCATCCGCCTTGATCTCCCAAAGTGTTGGGATTACAGGCTGAGTCACTGCAGCCAGGTGAGACTATTTTTACAATAAAAAATTCAAATACAATAGTCCATACATTTGATTACAAGAAAAAAAATTTTTTTTAGAGACAGGGTGTTGCTCTGTCATCCAAGCTGGAGTGCAGAAGCACGATCAAGCTCACTGTACACCTTGAACTCCTGGCCTCAAGTGATCTTCCCACCTCAGCCTCCCAAACCGCTGGGATTACAGGTATGAGCTACCATACACAGACCTCACAAATTTGATTTTTAAAACAAAAAACTAAATTATAAAAAATAATCCTATTTACATAGATATAATGACAAATTCCTTAAAATTCCATGAATCCAATTTTACATCAATACATTATGCCCTTTATGTTTAGCAAATAACTTTTTCCAGTATTTCATTACTCATCTACAAAGAAAAAAAATAAGGTGCCATACATAGATGTATACAGACTATAAAAAGAAGGAATCAAATTCATTAAGGAGAGATGAAATAAATCCAATATGGGCACAACATGCCTTCTTCACCAAATACCAAAGAAAACCAAATGGATACTAAAACTCCTGTCTGTAATTTCCAGATGCCAAAGATTAATCCGCAAATCATCTGCAGATAAATATGTTTCATAATCACTATTAATAGAAATTGAGTTGATGTGATATGTATGAGCATTGGCAAATATTCTTCGTGGACTGGCCTCAACCATTAGATCCATAGGCCTAAAGACTGGCACCTGTCAATAAGACACATGAAAAACAGAAATTACAAAAGGCTCAGTTTCAAATAGCAATTAAGACTCAGAAAACTTCATTATTTTAGTTTTTGAGAACATAAAACAGAACATTACATAGATTTAGTTTTAAAAAGCAACTGATGTTGATCCTTTCAAGTGTTGAAGAAAAGAACAATGTGGATAATATATCTTCTTTTACTGGTTGCAATAGTATTAGAATTTGCAGTTCTTAGTTTTAATATTTTGCTTGAAAGATATGCCAAGCTAATAAATGTTTATGGTTCAGATTAAAGAGGATAAAAAGAAAATTAACCCATAACATCTAATTCTTGGTATTTTTTAGCTACAACTAGAAGATTTGATCTATATCTACTTTTTTGATTTCCAAAGAAAATTTACCTTGAAACTTGACCTTGTAATAGCTAACATGACAAATCAGAGGTGAAGTCTGATGGCGTGAAATACTGTCTTGTGCTTGAGTCCTGCTTCCGTCCCTGGCCAAAGTGAGACCTCTATGTAGGTCAGTTTCTATGTTTAAATGAGTTACTCAATGTTCTACCTGATTACAGAATTATTGGGAAAGGGGAGATAGACTGTAATTATTCCTATTCAAGCTCTGCTCAGGATTTGGGCTATGTAATATGGATACAAGCACTATCTGTGACATTTTTTTCTTATGTACTTACTCGTAGTGTAGTAACTGTAGTAGGATCTCTATACCTTCCATCTTCCTCTTTCAAGTTATACCCTTCTGGTCTTTTGTCCCTTTCACTGATTTTCCATAATTTTATTGTTTTATCTGGGAAGAAAATAAAGAAAAGTCCTTAAAATACTGAAGAAGAAAAACATTTTAAGGCATTTAAAATACGCTATTTCACATTTCACATAAAAGGATTCCATGAAAAAAAAAAAAAACCCTAATCTGACTTACTAAAAAATTTCCTATTATCAGCTGAATAACATACACACATGGAAATAAAGTGCAAAGATCGCTGGCACTCATATAAATTCTATGTGACAGTCAAATCAAGTCACAGGTCTCTATCCCTGTCCCTTAAAAGTAATTAAAGCTAGAGGGAAAAACTTGATATGCATGTGTGGTGTATGCAAACACATGTATGTCTGTACATACATGTAAACATATACATGTTCAGTACTGAATTTTAAAAAATTTAAAGGGAACAATGAAGTTGATTAAGACTGCCTATTATGTAGAATCAAAATAGTAAAGCTGCTCTCCCTTGCTCCCACTTCTTAGCAAAGCCTATCAATGGATGCCTCCTTTTTAAACGTTTCCCCCTCTTGTATCAGGGTTCAAAAGTAGGAAACAGGGCCTGAAGAAAACTGATTAAAAGCATACATCCCCAAGTCCTTCAAGAAGAAACCAAATTCCTAGGTATCAAGGAATATATAAAATGGCATCTGTTTAAAAACAAACTTTTGTTTTACAATTAAGTTTAGATTTACAGAAAAGTTACAAGAACTGTAGTGTTCCATATATCTTTTACCCAGTTTCTTCTGTCAACATCTTACGCAACCATGGTACGTGTGTCAAAACTAAGACATAGACTTTGTATATTACTATTAACTCAACTACAGACTTCATTTGGAGATTTAACCAGGTTTTCCACTAACATTCCTTTTCTGTTCCAGAATTCAAACAACACTGCATTTAGTCATCAAGTTTCCTTAGTCTCTCTGCCTTTAAGTTTCTCAGGCTCTCCTTATTTTTCTTGATCTTGACAGTTTTGAGTAGTGGTGGTGAGGTACTTTGTAGAATACCCCTCAAGTGGATTTGCCTGCTCTTTCCCTCATGATCAGACTGGGGCCATGGGTTTTTAGGAACAAAACAGAGAGATGAAGTGACTTCTCACAGCATTGTTCAAAGGGATACATGGTATCAACATGACTTACAGCTGGTGGTGTTAACTTGGGTCATTTGGTTAAGACAATGTTTGCCAGGCTTCTCCACTATACAATGACTCTTTCACCCTTGCCATATTCTATTCTTTGGAAGTGAGTCACTAAATCTAGCCTGTACTTAAAGGGAGAAATAAGTTATATTCCCTGTAGGGAAGAGTATGTATCCATGTCTTATTTAGAATTCTCCTGCAGGAAGCATCCCTTCTCTCCATTTATCCATTCAATTGTTTATTTGTATCACTATAGGCTCATGCATGTTGATTTAAAACTGTTATAATCATAAAAGAACATTCTTATAGAAAAGCATACATTCCTAATGATCTTTCATAAGCAAAACGGTGTAACAAAATTGTTTATAACAGTATATAAAGCCATTTTATAAAAAGTTAAAAACAACTCAGAGAGATGCCAGTGACTCTAGCCTGGTAGTCTCTGTATCGTATAGAAGAATGATAGTTGCCCCTAAGGATGCCCTTCCCAATGATGAAGTGTAAACAGAGAAAAGCTGCTAACTTTAATAATCTGTAATCTATTATTTCTTCTAAGCCCTATGTGACCTTGCTTATAATTTTCTTGTAGTTCAGTCATACAGATTTTCTATGTGTTATTTAGTTTATATATGTATACAATTTATAGAAAGATATGAGCCTAGCCTAAATCTGTATTTTGAGAAGTATTTGTTCTAAATACTTGCAAAGTATTCGTGATGAGGATGACAACACCCCCGCCCCCTGGTCCAGTTGTCTTGTGGCCTGTTTAAATCCATCCTCCTTATTAAAGATCCAAATAAAGAAACCACAATGTATTTATGAAACTTTCAGATGAGATAAAATTAGTTTGTGGTGCCTAATAGTGTTTACAGGAAGAAAGCTCTTTAAAAAATATTTTTTCCATTAACACAAACACAGCACACATAGGAATTAGGATACATTTTTCAGTACAGCGGGGACAAGGCAGGCAGGAAATAAATCAGTATGTTAATAAATATGACATAAATTTTTAAGAAATCAGAATCCTTATGTTCTACAGCAGTGATATTTTATTACCTGGAGTTTTTGGCCTGTAACACAAAGTATGTGAGAATAATCAAACTCCATAAAACTGTATGTAAGATTATGTAAAAACACAGTTTTCAGTGGAGGCGTTATTAGATTCTTAAGAAGATCTGTTCCTTCCAAAACGACCACTCTGTGGTGTTCCCCTGAATTATCAACACTAATAACTAAAGCATTGGAGAAGCTACAGAAGAGCAGAGTTCCTCTCACCACAAGCAGAGGGTATGAGCAGGGAAAATCACGCTGCCGTTTCCTTTGTGGGAATGCAGCTTTATGTAAGACCCTAAAAACTTATCAAGAAGTTGTTAAGACACATCCTATTTGTGAGTGAACTTTATATTATTCATATATGGAAGACTCATGGTTGACAGGTCAGTTTCATGTTTTCTGCAATGTAGAGGAATTAATGAGAATTCAGAGGAGCAAAAGAAGATTAAAGAGAAAGAGAATTAAAATGCTTGAAGGAACATTAAATTAACTCAAGTTATTAGGTGACTATGACGTCCTTTAAGTAAAAATGATCTGGGAAACCCAGTTCATACAATGATCATGGAAAGCCAATGCAAGTATTTTTATAAGATTAATTTTGGTTAATCAAACCTGGAAAGTTTGGTACTATTTTCCACCATTCTCCCACAGATGTAGTTTTTATATAGACCCATTACATTGGGGGGGGGGGGGGCGCGTGTTACTATGCTCATAGAAAAAACTCACAGAGAAAAATACACAAAATAATACAAAAGATATCACTCAGAATCAACAGATGTTGACATTTTTCTCTAAGTTTCCTTCTTTCCAAATAGTTTTTCAGATATAGTTCAAGTCCTACTCCTCCCATCCTTTTCCCATCATACCCAGACACAACAGTTCATTTGATTCTCATAATCTGCTTTATCCTTCCACATTGGACTCTATTATTAAGCACTTATTTTAGCATTAAAAAATGCAGCCGCCAGTTAGTTGTATTTTACTTAGTATTAAGAAACAAAAGACAAAAATCTACAATGCATGCTCTAATGTCTTTAAATAAGATTTAATCCATAAAGTTGAAATGAGATTTGCTTCGAAATAACACTGAGGAAGAGAGGAAGGGGAAGGATCCGAGACACAAATTAGCCATGAACTGAGGAGTGTCGGAAGTGGATGATGAGCATGCAGGGCTTCATTATACTATTCTCTTGACCTCAGCCTACATTTAAAAAGTTCTCTTTATAAGAAAGCTGATGTAGCCCTATAAGAAATAAACTGCCATAAAAATATTCCAATATATAAAATGTTAACACATTTCCCTACGAACATTTACTTCTAAAAGTAGAAATTATATCAATGGTTTAATTATGTATCATTTGATGCCAAAGAACAGTGTCTAAAATATTTGAAGCTATTTGAAATAACTTAGTTTACTATATAAATTAAAACTGACCCAAGACTAGAAGCTAGCATATGACAGGAATAAACTGTCCCCTCCACCCATGGTGCTGTGGGTTACAGGCTTTAAATAGTTACTTCTGTTTATTTTTCTTCTAATAAGGACGAGAGAGGGGAATGCAGTCTATTGTGAAAAGAGAGAAGGCAGAGGGTACGAATCTCAATGGACTGGTTGGGGAGAGCTTTCATGATCAGAAAAACGGGCACCCAGGAGGCAGCCAACGCTGATGGCATCAGGCATTTGTGAAGAGCATTTCTAAGAACTCATACTGTGGACGAGGGGCATCAGTTAGATGGAGGAAGTGCTGAATTTCTTCCCCCCTTTCATCCCCGAAGTCATTTAAGTATATATTCTGCAAATGTTTATGGTCTAGGTGTTAGAATTTGCTTTTTAAATTAATAGTGAGGGGATGAGAAAATAGGAGGTTTCCCCTCACCCTACCACCAACCTCAAAAAAGTTTTAATCACAAATTTTTATGGACTACAGCTACCCAGAAACTAAAGTATCTCCTCAGTCACTCTAATGATTCCCTTTAGACTCAAGATCCCAACAAAGTCCTAACAATTCACAGGAAGAAGTTTTTCATAAGAACAAAGAGAAAGCACCCAATTCATCATAAAGGATTTTAAATTCTGGTAGGGTCATTAATAACCTTTTTCTTTTTGAGACAAGTCTCGCTCTGTAACCCAGGCTGGAGTGCAATGGCGCGATCTCGGCTCACTGCAAGCTCTGCCTCCCAGGTTCACGCCATTCTCCTGCCTCAGCATCCCCGCCCCAGTAGCTGGAACTACAGGCACCCACCACCACGCCCGGATAATTTTTTTGTATTTTTAGTAGAGACGGGGTTTCACCATGTTAGCCAGGATGGTCTCAATCTCCTGACCTCTTGATCCGCCCACCTCAGCCTCCCAAAGTGCTGGGATTACAGGTGTGAGCCACCGCGCCCGGCCTGTCATTACCAACTTTTAATCCTCACTTAACTTTTCTTGGGCCAGGCATAGTGGCTCAGGACTTTGGGAGACTGAGAGGGGCAGACTGCTTGAGCCCAGGAATTCAAGACCAGCCTGGGCAACATAGGGAGACCCAGTCTCTACAAAAATGTTTTTAAAAAATTAGCCGGGTGTGGTGGCACGCACCTGTGGTCCCAGCTACTCAGGAGACTGAGGTGGGAAGATCGAAGCTGCAGTGAGCCGTGATCACACCAATGCACTCCAGCCTGGGCGACAGACATTGCCTCAAAAAACAACAAAAAACTTTCCCTGGGCAAGTAAACAGTAGGAGAGGAATCTCCTTCCAGCCATGTGGATTGCTGGGACGAAGGCAATGTGCTAATGGTGGTCAAGTAAGAAAGTGCTCTCCTATAGCGTATCTTGGAATGGAAACCATCCTTTGAGTATTTTGTATCTGCAGTTTGAGATACTCTGTGTAGAGTTTAGAAACACTTAAAGAGGAATAAATTAACATTTATTGAGCACTTGCACTCATGATGTATGTGAAGTTATTTAATATTCACAATACTATAATAAAAAATTGCTATCTCTAGTTTGCTGCTGAGGAAAATTCAATTCAGTGTTAGTAACCTGCCCAAGTTTACGAGACTGAGAAATGGCAGAAATAGTACCTGACCTAAATCCAATGGTATAGCAGCCCATTCTTTTCACTACAAATTGGGGGTGTAGTAAACAAAAAATTGCTATCTGAGAATCTTTCAGAGAATCTAAAAACTGCAAGTGAACAGTAAAAAAGTAGAGTTTACCTTCTGTATAGAAACAGAAAAGTCCTTTTTACAAGTATCTCTGTTAAATGATTCCTCTCCTAGGCTACAGGATATGTGCAACAGGTACACACAGTGGGCACATGGAAAGAAAATATGTATACTTACCATTGGTAGACAATAAAAACTGAGCAGCATTTTTCTGGGGTAACCACCTAATTTTGTTGATCTTTTCTTCTATTTCTAAACTTTTCAAGTAGTCAAATTCTGGTTCATGGCTCTGGAAGGTGCTGTAAACATTATATTCTCCTCTGCTATGAGACTGGATTTTGTTCTAAAATGAAAACAAAAATATATGGGCCATTGTTGAAAAATATTTCAAAATAATCAAATATGTAATCAATTCCAAAGGACCCTGCAAATTCTCAATACCCCATTAGCTGTGTCTTTATACAGTTACATTCTGTTTTTTGTATTTCTAAAGGCCTTCAAGGATTAAATGAGAAAACTTAAGGGGGAAAAGGCTAAATAAAGCTGAATAAATAAGCTCAATTCATTAGGGAAATAATGACGTTAAATATGGATCAATTTGATTTCTAATTTACTCTTATGTATTTGATGGTATAGAGGCATACTGATGAAAAAAAATTCTGAGCACCCATAATAAGGAAGTTCATCTAAAAATAATGATAAAGGCTTGCCCAGAAAGAGCTAGATGAGGCACACCTTCTTTCTACGCCCACTTTAGGGTCAACTCCCCAATCTGTTATTTAATATGATGTATTGTCCTTTTCCTTTCTGATGCCTGTCTTTTGGTTATTTCGCTGCTGAAAGCTTAAAAAAAGAGCTCTTATAAAAGAAGGGATACCATTTGACCCCTACCTCCCACCCCAAGACCACTATTCCAGACAGCTTTGCTACCAATCAAGTCCATATTCAGCACTACCCAGCAATGGCCCCATGCACCTCCATCAACAACTGCTTACTCGTCTTAAATTCGCTTTCTCATCTTATGAACCTGGCACACATTGATGACTAATTTCATTTAGTATCACTTTGAAAAAATATAATTTAAGCTATCTCATAAAGGGACTACTTGTGAACTACTTTGGTTAGCAATAATATCTCAGCAAAAGTGAGAATTATCATGTTCAGAATTTCATCTTTTGACCTATTATCACACGATTAAAAACATTTTCATAAAAAAATTTAAAAGTCTAGTTCAAAGAACCACCTATGGAAAAAGTTTAAGTAAAAAATAAAATGAGATATTATTGACACTCAACTATTTTAAGTAAAAGTTAGTTACCCAGTGAAATGTTTAGGACTTCTTGATAATAAAAACAGCCTATTACTATTCTCCATATCAAAAGGAAACTTCACTGAATCATCTTGAAAGTCTATGTTTTGGGTTGTTTTTTTCCAGCAGCCTGATGATCTGGGTTGTTCATTCATGGATGGTTGCATTTGAACCCTTGGAGAGCAGTATCAGTTATTAGAGGGCAAGTCTGCCAATAAGAATGCAGTGTCCCACAAAACGATCCACATATCGGGGATACACAAGGGGTAAAAATCAGACTCAGAGCCTTGGTCTCATCACCATATCCATACACCAAATTAGAGACAGCCTATTCCATTAACATATATAAATACTCCAGTATCACTTTAAAGCTCCACAAATCTTTTACCTAAAATGACTCACCCAGTCTCACAAAGTTTATCATTATAGTCTACAAGGAAACCACAATACCATTAAGCAGGCAACTCGATTTTTAATATAAATCCTGCGTTTTAGACTGTTTTTTCATCTAACACTTAAAGAGACTATAGTATATAGTACTATGTACACTAGGGCGTAGAGGGATAGACAGAATCCCCATGTTCAAGTAACTTATGTATGTCAAACTTTAGTCAAAATAGAAACTGGTTATGGTCTACACAATTAAGGTAAGCAATATGAAGGGCCAAGGGCAAGCCACACATTGTATTTGATGAGTTAAGAAAAGCACAAAACTACAGAAATATTTTCTGAAACAGAACATGAACATCTTCCTGTAGACTCGTGGATAACAACATGAGTCTACTAAACATGATATCTTACAGAATCCAAAAACAAAATCAGAGAGGTATATGGCAGTTTCAGTGGACTGCAAGAAGCTCCATCTCTTTGCAACAGGAAATAAATATATGTATCACAAAAGGAGAAAATTCTGTCTAAAAAGCTCAAGATGCCAGGCTGAGCACATGCACTAGCCTCCCCTCTCTCCTGAAACTTTATTAAAATTATCATAACAGAACTTTTAAAAACAAGTCCACGGGACAAAGAGTAATGGCAGAAATGACAGCAGCAGTAACAAAACAGAAGAGGCTATAAAACAGATGGGTACAAGTGGTAACTGACAGTAAACTGCAGAGAGCTGCAGCAGACTTTTCCTAACACTTTGGGAGGGGATGTTTAGATTATAATGATCATGATAGCATTGTTCCCTGCACAAAGTACAGTGAACAAGCTTGAATAAAAAGAAACATAACCATATACTCAACACTGAGCCACTCAAATGAGAATGCATCAAAATCAAACACAACTTTTTTTTTTTTTTTTTAAAAAAACCTCTCCTACAGTCATACAGAATTGTGACACACTATACTGGCTTTACCTGCACAGCATTTTCACCTCCCTCTCTTTTCTTGCTCGCCTTAATGATCACTATGAGAATCATCTTCCTAACCATACAATCTATTTGCATGAAAGTTTCTACAGTAAGTTTAGATGTGCTTTATTCCCCAGCACCTATAACAGTACTTGGCACATATAACGCGCATTCAATAAAGATTTTCAAAGCAGGACTTAGAATGAGGTATGTCACATACTTTACATACATTACAAATACAGGACACAAAACCAAAATCACACATTTTCAACACAGATGCTAACAGAATTCACTAAAGGACATCATAACCAAGTTTTAAAGCAAAGTCATAAAGACTGTGTACTGGCATGAGGATAGACCAATGTGCCAACGAAACAGAACAGATGGCCCAGAAACAAGCCTAAATGACGACAAAGGTTGCCTTGCTGGGCAATGGGGAAAGGATGGTCTTTTCGCTAAATGGTGTTAGGTTGACTATTCATAGGAAATAAAATGAAGCTCGACCCCTTGCCTAAACCACTTGTAAAGTGATTACAGATAAGAGATATAAATGTGAAGGTACAATAATTAAGTTTTAGGATAACATGACCCAAGAGAACTTTTCTGCAATGATGGAAATAGTCTGTATCTGTGTTGTCCAGTATGGTTGCCACTAGTCATGTTGAGCACTAGGCACATACTAAACACCTAAAACGTGGCTACTGCAACTAAGGAAATTAATTCTACAATTTATTTTTAATAATTTAAATTTATTTATTTACTTATTTATAAGGTGGTAAGGCTGACTTTATTTAAAGAGGGCTATGGAGACAGGGACCACTGCAACAGGGTCTTGCAGTAGGGGAGAGAGAATGGACTCAACTCCCCATTAATTTGAATAGCCACATGGATCTAGTGGCTACGGTACGAGTCATCTAGTTCTAAAAGATAATGGAAATGTCTTCCCTGGATTTGGGGGTTGAAAAGTATTTCTTATACAGGACAGAAATACCAGTAACCCTAAGAAAAATACTGATCAACTGTATAATATTAATAATCTCTATTTATAAAAATATACTATTCAAAAAAATGAAAAGGCAAGTCGCAGAATGAAAAATACTTCTAACAAATGTGTGGGGTTTTTTTTTGTTTTGTTTTGTTTTTTAAAAAAGATAGGGTCTTGCTATATTGCCCAGCCTGGTCTCGATTTCCTGGGCTCAAGTGATCCAACCAATTCAGCCTCCCAAAGTGCTAGGATTACAGGCGTGAGCCACTGCACCTGGCTCCTCCAACAAATTCAGAGTTCATCTGCAGAAAGTGTAAAGAAAGTCTACAAATCAGTAAGAAAAATGACACACAACACAGAAAATTATAAGAGATTTCGATAGTCACTTCCAAAAGATAACATCCAAATAGCCAATAAACATATAAAAAGCAGCTCTGGCTAGGAGTGGCAGCTCATGCCTGTAATCCAACACTTTGGGAGGCCAAGACAGAGGATTGCTTGAGGTCAGGAGTTCAAGATCAGCAACACAGTGAGACCACCCCTAACAAAAAAAGAGAGAGAGAAAAAAAAATTAGTCAAGTATGGCAGTGCACGCCTGTAGTCTCAGCTACTGGGGAGGCTGAAGTGGGAAGGATCACTTGAGTCTAGTAGTTTGAGGCTGCAGTGAGCTGTAAGCGCACCACTGCACACTCCAACCTGGGCAACACAGAAACACCCTGTCTCAAAACAACACAACTACTACTCAATCTCAACATGAATCACAAAAGTAACTACAAGGCCAGATGTGATGTCTCACGCCTGTAATCCCAGCACTTTGGGAGGCCGAGGCAGGCAGATCACCTGAGGTCGAGTTCGAGACCAGCCTGGCTAACACAGTGAAACTCTGTCTCTACTAAAAATACAAAAATTTAGCTGGGCATGGTGGTGCATGCCTGTAATCCCAGCTACTCAGGAGGCTGAGTCAGGAGAATCGCTTGATGAGAGCAGGGGGTTGCAGTGAGCGAAGATCGCACCAACTGCATTCCAGCCTGGGTGACAAAGCAAGACTTCATCTCAAAAAAAAAAACAGTAAATACAAACTTAATTCATACCCACAAAGTGTTAAATTTTAAAAGACTGATAATACAACACAAAGCACTGGCAAAGATGTAGAACAGCCATAAAATTTATATACTGTTCACAAGAATAAAATTAGCAGAACTTTTTACTGTGATGTCTGCTAACAGTGAATGCCTACCCTATGGGCATAATATTTCTACCCATGACTGTACAGCAAAAAACATGAGTAAGAATGTTCATAGCAACATTACTCATAATGGATAAACTGTGGATTCCATCTATTCAAAGTTCTAAAACCACAGGCCAAAATAATCATAATAAGACAGGCTCATAAAGGAGAGGAAGGGAAAAAAGAAGGGTTTGTGGAAGCGTGGGAAGTTCTATTTCTTGACCTAAATGTTTGCTATGTAATAATCTGCTAGTGTTTTATGTACCTTTCAGTGTATATTTAAATAAAGATTTTAAAATATATACCACACATATGTTGCAGCCACTATGGAAAACAATGTGGAGATTCCTCAAAAAAGCTAAAAATAGAACTACCATATAATCCAGCAATCCCACTTCTGGGTTTTATCCCAAAGAACTGAAAATGGGACCTCAGAGAGGTGTTTGGACAGCCATGCCCATTACGGCTTTATTCTCAAGAGCCAAAAGGTGGAAGTAACCCAACCAATGGTTCCAACAGTCTCTTCATCTCCCCAACTGGGAGGCAGTATTTCAACCTAAGAAAACACTGACAGTACATAAAACTAAACATTACAAAGTTGTATGTACAACGAGTCTCATTCTGTAAAACAAAACAAAAATCCTCGAGAAAACAAAACACACACACACACACACACACATTTACCTACCCACCAAAACTAAGCAATATTATTTTCCCTTAAATGAACAAAAAATTAAAAATGTAATAATGACCATTGTTTTAGTGACAGAAAGGCAAAGTCACATACTACTGGTAGAAGTATAAGCTGTTCCCACAAGCCACAAGTTTATTGAACCTTGTCATCTAAGTTATAAGATGGAGTATGTTCTTCCCAACTATTCAAGTGCCCCTTTCTACTCAACGGTTCCAACAGTCTCTTCATCTCCCTGACTGGGAGGCAATATTTCAACCTGAGAAAACATTGACAGTACATAAAACTAAACATTACAAAGTGATATGTAAAACATGAGTCTCATTCTGCAAAACAAAACAAAAATCCCTGAGAAAACCACACACACACACACACACACACACACACACACACACACACACACACACACACACACACACACACACACACACACACACACACACACACACACAGAGACAGGTCTTCATTCTTCATTCCTGTTATGGGATGATTTTGATTTTATTCTTTGTGGAAATGATACACATTTTTCATATTTTCTACAATAAACATATAAGAATAGTCAAGAGTTAAAGGCAAACTTCTGAAAGAATTTCACTTAACATTTTGCAACAGCTACTTCTAAATATAAGTAACTCCACTGTGCTTTTACAGGCTGAGTATCCCTTATCCGAGATGCTTGGGACCAGAAGTGTTTCAGATTTCACATTTTTTTCCATATTTTGGAATATTTACATATACATGATAATATCTTAGGGAGGGGACCCAAGTCTAAATATGAAATTCAGTTGTTTTGTATACACCTTATACATATAGCCTGAAAGTAATTTTATACAGCATTTTAATTAGTTTTGTGCATAAAACAAAGTTTTGACTGTGACCCATCACATGAGGCCAGGGGAATTTTCCACTTGTGGTATCACATCAGCACTCAAAAAGTCTCCAATTTTGGAATACTTTGGATTTTGGGTTAGGAATGCTCAACCTGTACTAACCTTCTCCTTCCTTAAATGAAACTCTGCAAAAATGTAGGAAATATTTACTTTGCTCCGTGAAAAAAATTTTAAAATTTAAGAAAATATTAAATGTATTTTACTTTGATCTCATATAACAGAAAATAAATGAATATTTTTAAGCCTCCAAACAGAACCCTACTAAAACTTACTGTTTATTAATGTTCATCTTCTGTGTAGTGTAAGCAGTCATTTGTTTTATATTTTATAGCAGTATAAAAGTATTTTAAAAGAGTCAGTGTCTTGTGAAATGGCCACTCAGGGACAGTGGCAGAAATGGTACAAAACAACATTAAATGATATCTGATAACTACTGTCAACACACTCAGAAAATATGGGGAACTTACTAGAATAAAGCAAAATAAAAGTCATTCAATGAAATAAATACAAGAGAAATCGCAAAACTTTCTCTAAACTAATGATAATGATAGTCATGGAGCACTTCAAGATTTTGCAAGGCCTTATTAAATTATATTCAGTAAGTTAATACTCATTCACTGAGTGCCTATTATGTACTATATACTAAGTGCAATTTGGAAGCATATCAGTCACAATATCCTATCAAAAAAACAATATAGTGGGAGAGATATCTGAATGAAGGATACCTGGTTGAAACAACTAGAAAGTCAAATCAAGTAGCATTATTATTTGTCTATAAGATAGTCAAATAAAATTTAAAGGAAATGCATAAAATACAATTAATATAATGCTTTAAAACCTAAAGTTGTTAAAGTGCTTTCACTCAGATTATCAAACTAGCTAGAATATCTGTTTTAAACTATGCTACAGATTAAGTGATAAAGTTACATAGGAGGAATGCTTATTTATTCTACATTTTACATATTACTGAATGGAAAAAAAAAAAACCCTCCACGCACATGCCCATGGACACACGCAAACACCCCACACGAAAACTGTGCCTTGCTCAGATGCTAGCGCTCTTCCCCAGTTCTATCAGCAACCAAGGAATGGAGGCAGATCTCAAGGCTCTCCAACCTTGTTTCTCTCAAAATGGAATTTCAATCTAACTTGGACCCTTAAGGAGTTGGTTTCTCTCTGAGAGAAGATTCAGATGAACCCTACCTGGCGTTAGATTAAAAAAAAAAAAAAAAGATTCATTTTACTACTTGTGTCTCTTTCCCTTTGAAGTTCATAAAATATAACAATCCCCTGGATCACGTTTTCTTCATGTGTTAAATACAATTTATTCTCTCAGGACAGGATAATTTTGGGAATTTAATGCAAAAGCGAGTAAAGTTCAAATATTAGTTTTCTCTTCCAGATAAGGATCAAGTGCAAATTCTATCATTCAGAAACAACATGATGCAGGTAAATGCATGATGCCCTGGCATTTGAGGCGCCTGATTTCAGACTCTTCTCTGTGCCTCAAATTGGAGAAATAACAAATAAGATCGGACAAGATAGTCTTCAATGTCCTTTCCACTGGTAACATTCTAATAAGAATGTCCTCCATACCCCCGATAAATTGACTACAGATGAAGTTCGCTAGAAAATTCCCCTTTGTAAAGGCACAAGTCAAATCCTTCTTAGTAACTAGACGCTAAGAAATCTGCAACAACATCTATTCTGATCAAGTATTTACTTTGCAGGGGTATAGAGGGATATTTGAGAAAGAACCCAATTTCAATACATTTCAAAACCTATCTACACAACTCAACTGTAAGAAGGAATGAATAAAGTAGACTAGTAGAGTTCATCATCCTTGAATAAGACTTTGAAAAGCTAAAATACAGTGAAGTCTAGACACAACTCTGCAGATGACTGATCTAATGTGCATTTTAAATTCATGTGAAAAAATTCCAATAAATAATGTAATAACCAGCTGGGTGTGGTGGCTCATGCCTATAATCCCAGCACTTTAGGAGGCCTAAGTGGGCAGATAACTTGAGGCCAGAAGTTTGAGACCAGCCGGGTCAGCATGGCAAAACTCTGCCTCTACTAAAAAAACAAAAATTAACCAGGCATGGTGGTGCACGTCTGTAATCCCAGCTACTCGGGAGGCTGAGGCATAAGGATCACTTGAACCTGGGGGGTGGAGGTTGCAGTGAGCTGAGATCATGCCACTGCACTCCAGCCAGGGTGACAGAGCGAGATTCTGTAAAACTAAAATAAATAATAATAATAATAATAACCCAACTGGCAGTCTGAGAATGGGTGGGGAAGGTGGAAGAGAAAAAAATCACTTCATCACATAATTTAGGGTAATAAAGTCTAACTAAATAATAAATTTAAAAGGGAACAAAAGAATGTTTAAATAATCTGTGGGCAGAAAAACAAAAAGTAAAATAAAATTTAAAGGCAGCCAATCAACAAAGCTGAAAAACATAATGCCTCATGAGAAAAAGAGCTGATGCTGTCTCTCACAATATGTGGCCCATCCAAATTCAATAAACCACTAGAAAAAGAGGGCATAGAACAAGATGCTTTAATTATTGGGAGTATTAAGGGGTAAAGTAAAACCAAAATCCAATGAAATAATGTATTTTCAATCACCAAGTTGCTACTTTTATTTCTTTAGAAAGAGGGAAAAACACAGTAACTGCCAAGGGGCAGTCTCTCACCTCCCGACCCTGAAAAAAGAGGCAGAAATAAACAATCTAAGAATCTAACAATAGAGACTAGATCAAATAAACATAATTACGTCATGTCATGTCATTACAGAGTTGGTGATACAGAAAACTGAACGACATGAAAAGGTATTCACTATACAGTATGTGAGGAAAAAAAAAAATCATACAACCCTAAATTTATAATCAGATATTTAGAAAGACAGGCCTTTGGTATATACCAAAAGTTCTTATTTTTGTTTGGTGGGGTTATACATGCATTCTTTGCCACTTATCCATATTTACTAAATTATCTACATCAAGCATAATGAATTTATAAGAGAGAAAAATTATTAATAATAAGAATACAATGAAATGTTTTATATGTGTGAGGCCAGGGAGAGCACAGGAAGAAGGTAAATAAATTCCAAGTTTATTAATTAATTTAATAATTAATTCCAAAATTACTGGGCATTATTAATTTCATAGATTTGGAGTTGTTTTTGGTGGAGAATTTCTTGGGGATAGGTTGAGCATACCTAATCTGAAAATCTGAAACCCAAAATGCTCCACAATTCGAAACTTTTTACTGTCAACATGACACAAGTGGAAAATTTCACACCTGGCCTCATGTGATGGGTCACAGTCAAAACTGTGTTTCATGCACAAATTATTTAAAATGTTGTATAATTACCTTCAGGTCATGTGTATAAGATGTATATGAAACAAATGAATTTTGTGTTTAGGACTTGGGTCCCATCCCCAATGTATCTTATTATGTACACATGCACATATTCCAAAATCCGAAAACATCTGAAATTTGAAACACTTCTGGTTCCAAGCATTTCAGATAAGGGATACTCAACCTGTATAAGAAATACGGTTAACTCAAATTTCTGCTCAACGGGTAAAATTAGGCACCCATTGAGCTCATATTTTAAATATTTAAAATACATGATATTTTGCTTTTGGAAAATGTAATACCCTAAGGAGCCCCAAAAGATTAACAGGTAGCTGACAAGAATCTGATGGCAGTCTGGACAGAAATCTGGACACTAAAAGGCTGAAGAAGAAGAGATGGCTGGGCAAATGCATGAATGAATACCAGGACTAGAACCAAGGTTGTTCAACTCTCAGTCCATTTTCCCCTCTAACACCTATGACAGAAAACAGATCACTCAATAGCTCATATTAAAAAGTCTAAGGATCACGTCCTTTCCTCACTAGGTATAAAGTAATAAGACTGATTTTCCTGTGTGATTTCTAACAATTAGGCTCATTACACCAAACAGGATTAAAGTTTTTTTTCATTTTAATATCAATAGCCAGCACTGTGAATACTCATCCAAATTTATACAGAATTAGCTTTTACCCACTTACCTAGCAGAGTGATATTGGAAATATTACTTATCCTCTCCAAATCTCATTTTATTTATAAATTTGTAATACATCAAGATATAGTAAGCATACATACATCTTGTTATTTTGCTGTGACGATTAAGTAAGATTTAGGGATCTTGGCAGAGGTCCTAGCACATAAACTGCTGCTACTATATCCAGGTCAGAGTGGGCAAAGCCATGAAGTAGAAATCAGGATGTGTGGCTTCTGCAGTAAGGGATCACTTCCTTATTAACTGTATGACTTTGGATGGGTAATCTGGTACCTGGGCCCCCAGCTGGCAAAAGGAGACTGCACTACCAGGGGTTAAAAATTGAGGGCTCATGGACACAAGGGTCCAATGACAGAACCCAGGGATTTTGTAAGCCTGCATGGCCAGGGGGGAAATGTACACATTTATTTTCACTAACCTCCAGCTAAATTTCAGCATTTCTTTTGATTATGGGCACAGGTAACAAACTGTATATAGTATTAGCAATTCTTGTGACTCTGTCACACAGAAATGACATTTTAATATCATAATCCAGCTGTTATCCACTTAAAACATACATTACTCAATTATGAGTATTTTGGTAAATTATTTCAACCTTTATAATCTTAAATATTTTATGCAATTAAAACATTCTGGCCAGGCACGGTGGCTCACGCTAAGCACTTTGGGAGGCCGAGGTGGGTGGATCATGAGGCGGGTGGATCATGAGGTCAGGAGATCGAGACCATCCTGGCCAATATGGTGGAAATCCATCTCTACTAAAAATGCAAAAATTAGCCAGGTGTGGTGGTGTGCACCTGTAGTCCCAGCTACTCAGGAGGCTGAGGCAGGAGAACTACTTTAACCCTGGTGGCGGAGGCTGCAGTGAGCTGAGATCGCGCCACTGCACTCCAGCCTCTCCAGCCTGGGAGACAGAGCGAGACTCTGTCTCAAAAAAAAAGAAGTCTATACGATTTACCAGGCTATCAAAGGAATCCATGGGACAACAACAAAGAAGTTAAGAATCCCTAGAAAGCCCTATAAATTTTAGCTCTTATATTCTATGAATGCACCATAAACATACATATTCTGATTTAGTAATCTTGAGGAGCAGGATGGAAAGCTGCGTTTTATTTATTTATTTATTTTTATTAGTTTTTGAGACAGTCTCACTCTGTTTCCCAGGCTGGAGTGCAAAGGCACCATCATCAGCTCACTGCAACCTCCGCCTCCTAGGTTCAAGTGATCCGCATACTTCAGTCACATAGCTGGGATTACAGGTATGTGCCACCAGGATCAGCTAATTTTTATATTTTTATTAGATACAGGGTTTCACTATGTTGGCCAGCCTGCCCTCAAGTGATCCACCCACCTCAGCCTCCCAAAGTTCTGGGATTACAGGCATGAGCTGCGGCCCCCAACCCAGAAATCTGCATTTTAAATACATGCAAACATTTTGAGCCATACATAATTTAGAAAGAGAATACTATCATATTAACAATACTATCCATCTTTTGTGGAAAGCATGCTTTTTAAGGTTTCTTCTGTATCCTGTTAAGAAATTTTGGGAATACTACATTAAGAATAAAAAAAGCCAGAGGGTATGAAATCCAGGAAAGTTACCAGCAGCCCTAGAAAACAAAAATCGAAGGCCCCATACCAACCTAGAAAGATTATAAAAAGAAGTGAAAAGAGGTACAACCTCCCTCCTCACCTTCCGCCTTAGCTGTCCCTTTAATCCAGCACCCACACACTCACACTACTTTACAGGGTACATCACAAAGTCTCAGAGAAACTGAAGGTCTGAGCAACCCAAGTCAGCAGGAAACCAGCTACTTTGACAACTGCTAATCACCTGATTTGAGCACCCATGGAAACAACAAAAATCCCTAAAACCTAGAGAATATCATTATCCACTTTAATAGCTGTTTGGACTCTTCCCCTCAAAACCCTGTATTAATATTTTCATTAACAAAAAGAATATACCCTATCATTTACTTTGCTGTCAAAAGCTATTAGAAGCTATAAAAATAACATGGGTCACTTATATCAGGTCATGCTATAAAGAACACTGGATTTGATATCAGAATTTTGGACTCTGATCACATGATGGCTGTGATTACATCAGGGAAATCACTTTACTTGTGTGCCTCAATTTCTTTAGGTGCCCTGATTCTACAACAGAGATTCCATGTAGCAGAATATCTATACAAATATATTAGTTATAACAATGCTATTAAATGACAGCTAAAAATATTGAACAATTATCAGTCTGAAACATACTCAAACCAAATGAAGAGCCTCTGAATGACTACTCAGTTTCTTTATGTTATGATTGGGGAATAAATGGACAGGCAGCAAGAGGACACAGATACCCGCCTGGATCACAGGAAGGAGACTAGCTACTTCTGAAGGGTAAAATAAATGAGGCAGACATGAGGGGTTACAGATGTCAAAGTCTGATGTGCCAAGTTCTCTGTTGCTGTTATGTGATCTTTTCTTCTTCCAAGTAAAGACAATAAAAGTGAGTGGGTGGAGATATTTTGGTCTCCAGTAAAGTCAAGTTTAAGAAGGAACCCTGCCACTAGGTAAGAGAATAAAGCCACAATAGATCAAATGCCAGTGTATTCTGCAAACAAGGCTAGCACCATTATGAGAGTCTAAGAAACATTAGGCACCAGTATACTCTGGAATGAACATATAATAGTTGGATTGAAAATCGGAGACCCAAATCCTAATCTGATTTTTGCTACTAAATGAAGCAATATAACCTTGTCAAATAATTTGGATTTTATCTACAAATTAGGAAAGGACTATTTCTTTCACTTTTCAAACTGTAACACTATCTTACAGATATATACATGTGAATTCATAAAATCTCATTCAATTACATTAGGTATTGAAACAAAGGTGCCTGTAAGTGTCAAGTATACATATTTATGACCAATGACATAGATTCTGAAGACAACACTGTATTAGAAACTCTAATATAAGACAGGGCTTTAAAATGTAGAAAATTAAATAGGCAAAACACACCAAATTAATAGTCAAGATCAAGTTTCAGGAGTGAAGAGTCAATCACCATCATCATCTTTATTTAATCTATCACTTAAAAACATGCTGATATTTACACCACTAAGTAATTCTCAAAAGACATGTTACTGAGTTTCTACAAAACTCTCCGTCTTGAATTCTTAAATATAGTTAAGAAGAATGAGGCACACGAAAAGGAGGTCCTATTTTTCCTATCAATGGCCCTTCTCAAAAAGTTATTTTGCTCATTTCTTCTTACAAGAAAATGTAGTTAAAGTACTAGCACTTTAGAATCTTCAGTGGGATTTCAGAAAAGAATCACGGGAAATGATTACCTTTAAAATAATTTTGTCTTATTTTCTAATACAAGTAAATGAGTAATTTCAGTTAACTATTAAATTTGGAATTTAATTACAAATCAATGTATTACTAACAGCCTTTAGGAAAATACTAAATACTAATATTCTGACTACATTACTAAACCCATATTAAAACAAACATTTCCCCCAATTAAAACAATTTTCAGCCATTTTTTCCACACTTGATTTTGACTTGGACAACAAACGACCACAGGAGATGAAAATGACTTCATTCTCAGGCAAAATACTTCCAACTTAGCTTTTAATTGACAAACTTGTATTTTAGAATTGACAATGACACAATGCCCTCATTAAAAATGAGGACTTTCTGAAACCCTCAGAATGTTAAGCCTAGGGCAAAATCAATTTTTACGAGTTTTTCTCAAACACTTTTCTTTAAAATAAAAGTAAAGTGTAGAGAGTCAATAACTTTCAGTAAAAAATACATTCAAGGGCAGAGAACACCTATGGGAAGGTCTGCTCTAAACTCTGGATAAAAACTTTCACATTTTGGTTATCTAGCATGAAAAACAGCAAAGAACACTGAAAAATGACACGTCAAAAGTTCAGGTTCTGCTTGTTAGTTCTGCCACTAAGTAATAAAGTAATCTATTTATATCTTGACTTTCTCGTTAGTAAATAAAGGGAAATTATAATGAAATTATAATGTAAGGTTCCATGTCAACTCTAAGTATGTCAAGATTCTTATGGTCAAGTTTTTGGCTACTTAAAAACAGAAAACTGATTTAGCCCCCCGCTTCCCACGAGACCATTCTTTGTCAAGCAAAGCTTGAGCCTTATTTTCATATTTTCTTCCAACCAAAAAAAAAAAATAATAATAAAAGACATATTTAGTGTTTGTGCATCTTCTAATCAGACACTATTAATCATTTCTTTTAAAATTAAATTACCTACCTCACTGGGGTGTTGTGAGGATTAATTCATTAGTGTTTGTAAAGCACTTTGAGATCCTCAGGTCAAAGGCGCTATAGAAGTGCAAAGTAGTAGTATTATTACTAGATTCTTTGCTTATTTAAGGAATTTCACAATCCTTTAAAACCTAACTCTGTGTTATGATTTAGACATGTATTTGTAAAACCCTGCAATTTATCCACATTACTTTAAACTTTTTAAATATATTATAAATAGGGGCAGAATGTTTCAAAACAACTGATTTTAATGGTTAAACTCTGATCTACAAATGGAAGGAGAGAATGAATAAGAAAAAACCAAGTGTGACAAATTTTGTTTAGCAAAAAATTTTTAGTGAGAAATCTGGTCAATTAAATTTAGAAGTGTGCCTAAGTTGTAAGAAAAACAAAACAAAAGCCCACTTTAATTACCGATTCTGCAATTTTCTCTTTCTTCAAAAAGCTAGCACTGCACTTTTAAGTTACTTTACATGCATGTACATGCAACTGTCATTTAAACCTTTACATTTAAATCACTGTAACAGTATTAGTATGAACTGACATCAAAATAATTGAGCTGCTTTTTCTTTAAACTAGCCTCTCACCCCTCAATTGTACAAAGTAAACCAAGCAGTGAGAAGAAGTCAAAGCAACTTTGCTTTAAGGAGTTTCAAAGGAAAAATTATAATGAAGGGCCAAGGCTTCAAAACCGTTAAAATCTTGGATTACTCCATCACTTTCCACCCCCTTCTCTAATCAAGTATTTTTACAATTAGTGTTATGTTTTTAAACCAAAACAACATACGCTTATGTACACACATGCACACATACAAAGCTAAGAGAACCAGAGCTGTCTATATATTGGACATTGTATTCAATAAACACACACTTCTTTTAAAATTCCAACATCCTCTGATGAGATTCTCCAGTGCAACAAACTCTAGTCCTAAGATCAAACTGAAATTTAGACAATAAACTTTAAACACTTACCTCCTGCTCCTGTTGAAAGATGACGACTCTACCACCTTTATCTCCTGTTGCTAGTAATTCTCCAGAATGATTAAATTCTACTGTAGAAATTATATCTGCTGTATAATTGAGACAAAACAAAAAAAGGTATTAGTTTTTCTTTCCCGACTCACTAGTTTCAGAACTTAGCATGTCTTCCCAAACATTCCAAGTCTATGAAGTATATCTTTGAAGTACATCAACCACCCATCGGAAATAATATGAATCTGAAGTTCTTTCATAAATATTTTGATCCACTAATAAAAATTCTCCTCAGAATAAACCAGTATGAAACTATTTTAACAGAGAATACAACAAATAATAGTTTATTAACATTTCACTAAATTTGTGAATGCAAAGAAACCAACAATTTGTGAATCATTCTGATAGCACCCTTAAACATTATCTTGCCAATTTTCTTATATACATTTGATAAGCTTGTTTATGCAAATGCAAATAATCATCTATAATAAAGGCACATATTACTAACAAGGAGAGGGAATTTTAAATGTAAAAACACTTTTAGATGGAATTTTAAGTCATAAATTCAAGATCATGGCTTCAAACAAATGTTTGCAAATAGATCCCGCTTTTTTATAGCAGAAATGCTTCGTGCTATGTGACTTCAATGTGCACGGCTCCTCCAGCTCCCCTACACTGCAGGACCACTAGAATCAGTCACGTCACATGGATTCTACCAGCTCAGTGCTGACTTCACAGTCCCGATCAAAGAAAACTGTCAAGTTTTTTTTCTTGGTTTTTCACACTAGAGCCCTTTTCCTAAGGAAAAAAAGTCTAAATTACAGAAATGGGCATAAGATAGAGCAATAACATGGTACAATTCACCACTGTGTCATTAAGAAGTTCTTCACTATAAAGCATTAAGCTGAATTAGAAAAGCCCCTATCATATGCATTTAAAATAAGTCAGCTTTATAAAACAGCCATCCTCTGGTCTACAGTGGCTCACTGTTAACAATTTAAGAATCTGACGATATATATACTTTAAAATTTTAAATTTACTGACATGTATTTTACCAATAACCTACCCAGCACTGCATTTCATAATTTTATTTTAGCAATTTTTTAAAGCCCAGATTTTGAAAAGCTTTCTTTGCTTCCTCCATTGTCTAGGTCCAAGGCATTTAATCTTTTTGAACTCTTTCAGAATCTACCAAAAAGTTACAAATGCTCTCCCACGAAATTGCACATATTTAAGTGCTCATAAAAATGTGCATATTATCTCAGAGCGTTTGGACAACACCTCAACGCCAGGTTAAAAAACCCCTGGCTACACCACAGTGGTTACCTAAGTAACTGCTTACCTAAGTAACACAAAAGGCATAAAACTGAATATACTGGACTAGTACATAAAGCCAAACACCAGTAAGTACTGAGAAGTCATTTGATTAGGAGTGATTTGATTAGGAGTTCTGTACTATACTACTGACTTCTACAGCGAATAAAGGATTAAAAATATACGAAGTCCCTGCACTTAAAGCACATTAGAGTACAACTGGGGAGATAAGTAGGAGCAAAGAGTAGCAGACAAAAAATATTGAATCAAATTTGAGGGTTAGGCTCTAAAATCAAATAATAATACAAGCATACAGAGTCAAGATTATCTTTAAATTCAAATCCCTCACACAGACACTCTGAAGACACAAATTCTTTCTCGTAAGTCCAGCTCAGATAATTTTCCCTACAGCATTGATAATTTGCTGGTTTTTTTTTTTAGCCTAACCATCAAATGAACTAGTTAATTTGAATATAAAGTCTTGCTGTACCAAAATACCTATCTTTGATCTCTAGAATATGCTCTCAGCTTGGTGAAATGCTCACATCTGAAACCAATACCAGACTCATTCTCCTGTTCGACTCAGTGGAATAATGGCCCGAGTTGCCCATTACTTATTTTATCTCTTTCCCAGGTCCAAATTGTTGCATCCACCTAAATTAATTACAACTCCTTGTCAGGCTGATGAGCTGTTACAACTGTCACTTAGTAAGGGAGATGTCAAGGACCATGGCGTGACTAGCCTGACTATGCTCTCTGCTAAGCAGTAAAGTTAGACGGGTAGGTTTGGTGCAGGATGGACTTTTTTTTTTTTCTTAAGAGTCTTAAAAAAAAAAAAAAAAAAAAAAGGCCTTTTGACCAGGCTGGAGTGCAGTGGTGCAATCATGTCGAACTTCTGGGCTCAAGCAATCCTCCCACCTCAGTCTCTTGAATAGTTGGTACTACAGGCATGCACCACTATACCTGGCTAATTTTTAAAAAATTTTTTGTAGAGACAGGGTCTCGCTATGTTGCTCAGCGTAGTCTCGAGCTTGTGGCCTCCAGTGATCCTCCCACCTCAGCCTTCCAAACTGCTGGAAGTTTGCAAAAGCTACCATACCCAGCTGGGCTCAATTTCTAATAAGGAAGAAACCTTAATATTCCTTAAGTGAACTGAACACATAAAACCTAGAGATGATTAAGTCAGTAAGGACAGTTACAGTAAAACAACTGAGATTTGAGACTGAGGGGTGGGGTGGGAAGGCACATTCCACGCCAATTTATTATTTTTTGAGATGGGGTTTCGCTTTGTTGCACCAGCTGGAACGCAGTGGTTCAACCATACCTCACTGCAGCCTTGACCTCCCGGGTTCAAGCAACCTTCCCATATCAGCTCCCCAAGTAGCTGGGACTATAGTTGGGGACCACCATGCCAGTCTACTTTTTTTATTTTTATTTTTTTATAGACAGGGTGTTGCCATGTTGCCCAGGCTGGTTTCAAACTCTTGGCATCAAGCAATCCTCCTGCGTTGACCTCCCAAAGTGCTGGGATTACAGGCATGAACCACAAAACACAACACCCAGCCCTTACCTATTTTATTATGAGAAGACAGAACAAGAATCGAGTAATAATTGTAGGTACAATATTCCAAACTGAAGACAGGGGACTCACACAACCAGTTATAATATAATCACTGAACATGCGAATGGAAGAGGAAGGTAAAGGGTGTGTGGGGAGAAGAAAAAGACTTGACTGCAATATGCAACAGAAACAAGACATTTGCTCCAATAATGTATCACTTCTTATGGCAGGAACAATTATTTTATGGTGACATTTTTTAGCGTACAGTGATGTGGTATGTGTTTAGCAGTGAACTAGTTTTGTAGCAAGGGTGAAGAATTTTAAGAGGGGCCCTTGTGTAGGTAGGGTGAGGAATCCTAGAAACAACTGGCCCAAACAGCAAGTGGCTGGACATCAGGAAAGGACAAGAACCAAAGATTTACACCACAAAAGTCAACTCACTGTAAAATCCTTGAGGGAAATAAATAGTGGGTACATGGATTACCAATTTTTAGATTTTCTTAAGACACTGGTGTTTGTTACTATTTATCTTGCCAAAAGCCAATAAACAGAAAGTTTCAGAAACAGCCAACCAAGTCACTTTCTATCTGAATAGTGTACAGTAATTTTATTTCGGAAAGGGGTAGATGGACAGATTCATGGTCTCTTTGCTGTGATTTTTGTACCGCATATATTTAATGTAATCATATTTCTGGTAGGAAAACTATTTTCCTGGTTTGTAAAACAGAATTTAAATATATCACTATGTCATGGTGTTCCTTCCTCCTTTCTCCCTTAAACAAAAAAGAAAAGAAAGATCATATACACAGTTACTCACTAAATCTCTAAGTTTATGGATGATGCTTTGGAAGTTTTTCTAAGTTGTGAAATGCCAGTGTCTCACAGTCTCACTGGGAATACGACATATAAAAATGATGAAATAAGAAGGGAGAATGAATTCAAATTCTGCTCATAGACCAAGAAAAACATCCAGGAATGAGTTATAGGGAGCACGCTGAAGCAGCTTTGTACCGTATGTGCCACTGTATACCGGCATGCCAAGAATGGGGTACGGTCTTGCCTGGTGCTGCAGAGCACTCAGATCGGTAAGCCCTAGTTGTAAACATCCTCGGCTGTGTATCCCAGTGTGCCATACAAACATTACTGCTTTTTAGGAATGCCATGAAATGCAAAAAGTGAGGAAGCACAGTCCTGCAAACAGGGATACCATTTCATGCTATACCCAAACAGGGCTGGCTAAATACTGGTATCCAGGTTTTTAGAAAATAATCTACTCTTAGAAAATATTCTTCTCATGTTCTGATACCCATATGTAGCTAGCGGCTACCAGACTGGACAGCATAGGTCTAAAACATTAGAGTGGATACTGACTTTTTTTTTTTTTTTTTTTTTTTGAGATGAAGTCTCACTCTGCCGCCCAGGCTGGAGTGCAGTGGTGCGATCTTGGCTCCCTGCAACCTCCGCCTCCTGGGTTCACGCCATTCTCCTGCCTCAGCCTCTTGAGTAGCTGGGACTACAGGCACCCACCACCACAACCGGCTAATTTTTTGTATTTTTAGTAGAGGCGGGGTTTCACCGTGTTAGCCAGGATGGTCTCAATCTCCTGACCTCGTGATCTGCCCACCTTGGCCTCCCAAAATGCTGGGATTACAGGCGTGAGCCACCGCACCTGGCCGGATACTGACTTTTACTGCAAACCCAAGAATGCTGGAACTTGAGAATTCTGCACCTTTAAACAATGCACTGTGAATCATGTTTTTTAAAAGCAAAAACTGACATCACTGTCAGAGCTATCATACCGAATTTGTGCATGGCTTAGTATAGCACATCAGTTGAGTTATATTCTCACAAACCACCACCACCAAAATGCCAAAGAACAAACAACTTCTTTAAAAGGAAAAATCTGTCCTATGACCAATTACAATGTTATTTTACAATGAAAAATGCCTGTATTAATCTTACAAAAGAACATTCTAATACAGTTAATAAAGAAGGACCTTTCGGAACATTAGTCCACTGCCCTACTATGCATTAAGTCAATCCAGCAATTTTAGATACACATTGATTTCCAAATTGTGCGATATAAAGGCAGTATTTAAAAGCCATAAGAATATTTTTGTTAAAAAAAGTAATGTAATGTTCTTAAATTTTATCTATACACTATTAGTGCAAACCAAGGGATTGGTAATTTATTATACAGAATGAAATTCTTACTTTTTCCACCCCCTCTTTCTAAACTGTCAGCACCCAGGCAGGTTTCACTCTTAGAAGGTGAAATAATTGCTTTCTTTTGTGAGTGGAAGAGCAACTGGTAGTGGGAATGACAACAGTGTCATTGGTCGGTTTTTACTTCATAAGGCCGTTTCCTTATTGCCACCTATCTTCTGTTTCTTATGTACTGTAATACACAGAATAGAACACATACAGCCAAAGGTTCAAAAATGTAACTCTCAGTATAAAAATCAGCAAGGGGAAATTCATAAATAGTATATATAAATGGGTGTAAGTAATAATTACTATCCATTAAATGACTAATTATTAGTCGCCTTGGCATTCCCTAAATACCTCAGCTCTTGTGTTGTGAGGCACTTTACGGAGTCACTCTTTGATTTCATAATTCCACTTGAGGACTATGTCTCAAATAAGTGATTCGAAAGAAATTAATCAAAGTTAGTGCAAAGAGGGTTATAACTGTATTACCTATATAATTTTTAATATAGCTGAAGGTATTTGAAACACTCAATAGTTAAGAAATACATTGTACCAAAGCTGTCAAATGAAAACAGCAACAAAAACAAAAAAGACAAAGAAATACAAAAGTTACCTCTAGTCACAGGTTGGAAAACAATGGCCCACAACCTGTTTTTGTAAATAATTCTTTACTGGAACTTAGCCATGCCCATAAAAGTTGAATAGACGGCACAGACTGAAAACATTTACTATCTGGCCCTTTGCAGAAAATGTTTGCCAAACTCTGCTTTATATTAACTGGATACTGGCATTAAAATAACACAAAGTCATATCAAACTAATGCCAAAGCATATACAGATGTTACAACCAAAATGTGTCAAACATTGTGCTAAGCGGGCATTTATTCTCTCTTAATCTTTATAACATCACTGTAATATGCATATCATTTTCAATGTATAGAAGAACAAATTAGAGTGATTAACCTGCCTAAGAAAAATCACACAGTGATCAACTGTCAGACTCAGGATTCATATTTAGCACCATAGGGATAAGGTGGCAGCACAGAATTCTATAAATCTCTGGATGCCGAATAAAGGGATAATGTGTAAGTATTCAGTTTATTGCCTCTTTTTCATTGTCAAAATGTCTGTGTTTAGTAAAATATTTAGAGCCAGGCAACATCAACTTTATACTACTTATAAATGACCACATTACAGTTACTGCCTGTCCCTACAACTTTTAAGTATTTATTCAGCACCTGCTACATTCAAGGGACTGGGTGATACACATTCTAAATTCTACCCCCTAATGTGGCTAAGAGAAAGCATTGTAATCCCTACAGATGAAGCATTAACCAATAAAGGATTCAGTAAATGCTTAAGAAAATCAAAGGAGTATCCTCAGGCAAAATAAACAATTACAGCATTAATTATGAGACATAAAGACCAAGTTAATATGTAAATGCCCATTTTAAAAAAATAAAAATGAGGGGAGGAAACAAGTGAGAGGAATTGCTTAAGTATTTTTTTCAAAAGATATTTTGATATCAATTTGTATCTTCTTTTTTTTTTTTTTTTTTTTTTGAGACAAAAGAGTCTTGCTCTGTCACCTAGGCTGGAGTGCAGTGGCATGATCTCAGCTCACTGCAACCTCTGCCTCCTGGGTTGAAACAATTCTCCCTGCCTCAGCCTCTTGAGCAGTTGGGATTATAGGTGTGCACGACATCCAGCTAATTTTTTTTGTATTTTTAGTAGAGACAAGGTTTCACTATGTTGGCCAGCTTGCTCTTGAATTCCTGGCCAAGTGATCCTCCCGCCTCAGCTTCCAAAGTATTGGGATTACAGGCGTGAGCCACTGCGTCTGGCCTGTTTAAGTATTTTTAACCAACCAACTGATTTACAGATTCCTGAAAGTGCCATTTGCAACAGCTGACCTAGGATCCATTCCTTAAGATGCTGACAAACCCTATTCTGTTATTTCCCTCAATATAATTAGGCTCTACAGTCAAATAGTAACAATTTAAAAGGTTAAAACTCATAAAACACTCTTTCTTAAAATTCTGTATTCCAAATACTGTCACAAAGGGCTGCATTTGTGTAAAGAGCAAGTATCTACAAACAAATGGGGCTGCCAACGTAGTATTCTAATACGAAATTAAATGTTCATACCTGGAAGAAAATGCCCTTATCAAGTTGGCTATAATAACTCGCATCTTTCTATAAATAACATTTGACTTCCCATAAAGCTCTACTAGGTAATCAGTCTCCTCTACTTTTTATTATATTTCAGTAAAAAAGACAAAGATGAAGAACACTAAGACTACATAAACAAAGGTATTCAGAAAAAGTACCCAATAAAAATGTGTAATTTTTACTACTACTGCTTTCAAGAGGTTAAAGTAAAAGATAAAAATCAAAATTAAAAATCTGGTAACTGGTCTTGTTTCTGGCCACAATGGAGTTAAGATAACCTGAATTTATTGTCCTGCTGTGAAAGATTAGAAAACTGAAAAGAATACATGAAACAACTGTTTTTCAGACAACAGACAATGAATGTGGGTTGGAGACTCTTAGAAAGGAAAAGAAAGTGATCCCTGTAGTAGCTCTTGCTTACTGACTGGAAGGACCAAGACAGCATGGTAAGAGTTATGAAGAATCCAGAGGCCAGAAAGTTAAAGCAGCCACAACGTAAAGGCAGAGTACCCCAAAAAAGGTATCTACAGGCGGCTCACTTGGAATCTTTGGCTGAATACTGATACGGGCATCTATGAAGTGACATATGAGGGCTCTGAAAAATTAGGGTCCCCACCAGCCAGAGAAGAGAAATCCCCAGCAGCAGGTAGAGTTCTCAGAAGAGTGTCACACCTTAGTAATCAGGCTAAATCAGCACTAAAGACTAAACTTGTCCTAAGAAAGTTTAACAACAAACATTTGATCCTTGGAAAAGATCAAATCTATCCCAAGTATCTTAACTATGTGCTAGAACAAAATCCAACACTCTACAATGTAAATTCACACTGTCTGGTTTCCAATCCGCAATTACCAGGAATATAAACAAGCAGGAAAATACAACCCATAATCAGAAGAAAAACCAATGTAAACAGAGCCAGAAGTGACAAAAATGAAAGAATTAAGGTCCTAGCAGACACGGACCAAAAACAGCTTTTGTAAATATGCTCCGTATGATCAAGAATAAATCATTGCCCAGGCACAGTGGCTCACACCTGCAATCCCAGCACTGAGGTGGGTGGATCACTTGAGGTCAGAAGTTTGAGACCAGCCTGGCCAACGTGGTGAAACTCTGTCTCTACTAAAAAACCAAAAAAATTAGCCAGGCGCTGTAGTGTGCTCCTGCGGTCCTGGCTACTCGGGTGGTCGAGGTGGGAGGATTGCTTGAACGTGGGAAGATCGCTTGAACCCGGGAGCTGGAAGTTGCAGTGAGCCAAGATTGTGCCATTGCACTGCAGCCTGGGCGACAGAGCCAGACTGTGTCTCAAAAAAAAAAGAAAAAAGAATAAGTCATCAACATGATGAGAAATAAAAGACGAAAGACAAAAATGTGACTAAAAATAAAAAGACATACTATTTGAAGAGAAAGATACACTGGATAGGACTAACAGATTAAATACTGTAGTGGAAAATATCAAGAAGTTGAAGAACTACCCTATAATCAAAACAAAATAAAGCAAAGACAGGAAGAAAAAGTAACCAAGACCTGACCTGTGGGATAACATCAAGTGTTCTAACGTAAGTATCACTGCAGTCCTGGGAAGGGGCAGGGCGGGACTATTTGAAAACATGATGACTAAATGTAAATACTCAAGGTATGATGACACGGTATGCAGAGTACTCAACACGAAGGGTTCAGTGTTAAATGTAGACTTAAACGGGTATATAGTACCCCCAACTCAAAATCCATTAGCAGCATTGCAGTAGTGATGTGATTTTGCAAAATTGTGAAGGATTCTTTGTAAAAAAAAAAAAAAAAAATCCCAACATTTCAAAGTATAATATTCCCTTGATTTACATAGTAAACTTTAGTACAAAAAGTCGTGGCCTCTATCCCCCGAAAAAACCCTTGGTAAGTAAAACAGTTAGTTTGTAGGCTTAGAAAATAACCAAGCTTTTTTCCAGCATCATGAACATTTGGCAGTATATTCTAAGCTATGCAGACCATCGAACAATTTTTCTTGTTCAAAACTGTCCTGCAAACTGCCAAATAGCTAGCCTACTTGACCCATGCCTAATAAATACAGATGATGTCCCCAAAGTCTGGTGAAATTTTTTAAAAAAGAATTCAATAGGAAAAAGGGGTTTTATACTGTGTAGGTAGGTAGATAAAAGGTATGGTGAGAATGTTACAGTCATAAATTTTTATGCCCAATGTAGATTTTAACTTTACAATTTCAGGGTTATTAGGAATAAGGAGTTGATAAACATGTAGAAGACAGGAACAGTGATGGGAGCTGGGAGGGAGAAGAGAGAGACACCTAAAAAATACAACTGACAAATACACACACAGAAAAATTATACCAAATTAAAAGTTTAATATATTTCTTCTAAAAAGGTATACAATTAAGAGTCACAGAGAACTCCAAGAAATCAAATTATAAAGGCCATACTGTCTAACCACAATAAAATAGCTAAAGATTAATAGCCAATGGTTAAATCAACCACTTAGGAACCTTAAAATCAGTACTGCAATAAAAGTACTTTAAAAAGTTTCATAGGAATCTAAATATGTAAATATTCAAGATGGCATTATGTTCATAAAAAAAAGATACAATTATCACTATAAACTAACCAATTCACAAAAAATAAAGTGTAAGAAACCCTGAAATCCCACCACTGGAACAGTCATTTAGCAGATTCATGCAAATTGCAAATTATGTATCAGATGTGTTTATATACAATATGATTTTTAAAGATCACTTGTAGTAATGAGATTATCATAACATAGGTTTTTAATTAAAATTAACTTCATTTCTTAATCTCACAAATAAACTACTTTGTAGAAAAAGGATAATCATCACTCTTAGCCCCACTTCTGAGGGAACCACTATTATTTCAGTAAATATTCCTCCGCTGTCCGGCCATATGTGCTTGCACATGCCCAGTACAAAAAAAATAACAAATCTCTAAGAATATGGTCCCCGATGTATCACCAAGTTTTTAAAATGTTACAAAGTACGTTCGATCCTGTTTGTATAAAATAAATAAAACAATCAGGGAATTATGGAATAGTTACCAGAGCTCGGAAAGAGAAACCAGGTGACAGATATTTGATAGCCATTTGCATAAAACCATGGAAACTTTGATAATAGATGGATTTCTACAAGGTAGAAAAATAATATGCCACTACACACCATTCCAATGATTAAGATTTTTTAAAAAAGAGGCAATACTTAGTGCAGGTGTTGGGCAATTACTTTCACATATTCCTGGTGGGAATGCAACTTTTACATATTAATATTACCACAAAATTACTTCTCTGTCATTCTATAGTTCATACTAAGTTTTTAGAATTGAACTTTCTCAGTGAGTTCTATAAAGAAGTATAAATATACTGAGAACAAAGGGGCTAAATACAGCAAAGGGTTAAACCCATAACTAACTCCTTGACATATATGGTTATGACTTAAATGTCTATCCTGGAATAACAGATGAATCATTTGGTAAATTGAGGCTCTGAAAAAGAAACTGTATATGTTAGCTTGCTCAGAAATTTTAACATATGCCTGCATCTTGCATTTTCTAATATTAATCTTCTGGTACTCACTGGTTTGTTCGGATGAGGGGGGAGGAGTGGGTGAGAACACAGCTGGTACTATAGATCACCTTTACCTCTGTTCAATTCAAAGGTCTACTGTCGAAACATTCTGGCACAAAACAGCACAGAAATCAGGTTCTCATCTTGATCTGGTTTGTTCCAATGGTTAGAACATACTATTTTGTTAGGTCACATGACCCATTTTCATGATCTTCTCAGCTGTATTTCTACACAGTAAATGAACTTTACAATTGGCCCCTCATAGCTAATTAGAGTATGATTAACCCAAATTTCTTTTCAAAGGCACCAATTTCTTCCCAATATAAGAAAACATTTTACTGGATAATACATCTATAAAATGATAGTTTCTTGCTGAAAGGTAGCTTAGCTTTAGGTACAATGATTTCCCTACAGACCACTAGGACGCTCTTTTATCACTGCTGGCCTCTAGAGGGAGCTCGAAGTTCTTGCTATTTTTCCCAAAGGGCAGGACACTCCTCCCAGAAATGAGAGATACTCAGGATTTAAGAACGTTTTATTATAACGCCCTGAAGAGCAGGTTTGGTTTGTCCTTTAGGAATCCCTTCCTCCTTAAAAGTGAATAAAGCTTGACCTACTCATCTGTTCCTGGTTGGAACAGGTTCCAACCATTCCTTCCTCTCCTTTTAATACTCTTCAAAGGCTCTCTCCCCACTTGGGATTAATTAACTTCTTTATTCCTGTAACCTGAGGCTGAAGGGCGGGAAGGGCAGTAGACACCGAGGGGCAAATGCTCCCTCTCGCTGATTATGTGAGTGCAGCAGGCTGGTGAGCTTCTACTTTCCTTACGTCACGGCACACCCTCGATTTAATGCTTACATAATACACTCTAAAGAGAAGATGGAGCTGCTCTTGTCTGCCCAGGCACTCTAGTCAGCTAAGACCCCACTCAGGCACCTGCTTCCAAGGGCTAAAGGATCTTGGCACACCTGTAACACATTCTCAGGGTCCACAAGGTAACTTCCAGAGATGTGTCCTGGAACCAGTTTCCCTTCTTTGTAACTTGTTCCTGGATAATCTGATATCCTGTTTGGATAAAATGGAATGGAACCATATCCTACTGCAACCAAGAACAGAAAGATAAACAGCTGCTAATACATTTAGTCTACACGTGTGGTTTTTTAAACAGACAATAAGCCTTGGTATATAACTGTTACATATGTTAGAAAGAAGAGCTCTAAATTGAGCATTCTAGACTTAAAGTTACTTATCTTCATTAGATGTTCCTCAACTTTTAACTGGCTAATTAACTTCACAAAAGCAAACCACCTCATTCAGTGGCCTTATTAAGTATAATGTAAATAGTTTCTCAAGGAGATTATACAAACAAGTAGTACAGCATGAAACTCTTGCATCTATGTATGCCTGATTAAGGTATTTTTATAATTAGAATGGGTATCTGGCTATTAATATCTCCCTAAAATCTTTACAAATTAGGATTACTACGGCCAAACTATAAGAATTAAAAAGCACTTCACTATCCATCTGTCTTGGTAGAGTCACACCCAATACAGTTTGTTTCCTGCCAGAATTGTTCTAGTTCACCCACAAACTGAAAACAAAGAGGCAGAATATTTAGAGAAAATGGCTGGAGTCTTTAAGGTATGTTACAAAACATTTTACAGACTTTATTCCAATGTCAAAAAGGAGTCCACTTGGGAATTTTAAGTAAAAGCAATCCAGTCAGACATGCACCTTAGATTGCTCAAACTGAAGTGAAGGAGACTGAGAACTGGGAGGAATCTAAGCAAAGGGAACACTGGAGATCAATCTGGAGGTACTCCACAGAAATCCCAGTTTAGCAATGATAGTGACCTGAGCCAGTAATAGTAAAATATGGTCATCATTAGACAGCAACATTTAACATTTACGTAACAAGCCAACATGGTGGCTCACACCTGTAATCCCAGCATTTTGGCAGGCCAAGGCAGGAGGATCACTTGAGCTCAGAAGTTCAAGAGCAGCCTGGGCAACATGGTGAAAACCCGTCTCTACAAAAAATACAAAATATTAGCCAGGCGTGGTAGCGCACACCTGTAGTCTCAGTTACTTGTGGGGCTGAGATGAGAGGATGGCTTGAGCCCAGAAGGCTGAGACTGCAGTGAGCCAAGATCACGCCACCACACTCCAGCCTGGGTGACAGGGTGAGGCGCTATCTCAAAAAATAATTAAAAAAAAAATAAAAATAAGTAAAGTTTACATACTATATGTTAGGTATTTAATCATCACAACAAACCTATTAAGTTGGCTGTATCAATATACCCATTTAACAAATGAAGAAATTAAAGTACCAAGGCCAAAGAGGGGTCATAAGTGAACAAACTTTAAGATACATTTCCAAAGTACATAAAACAAGGCTTGATAATTGATAAAGTGTGGACAGATACAGATGAAAGCCAAGAATAATGTCCAGGTACTTATGCAGCTGAATGCACCTAATATCATTAATAGGCAGATATTTATCTTACATGAAATATTATTTAACAGCATCTAAACAGGGAATACAACTGTATTAGTCCGGTTTCACGCCGCTGATAAAGACATACCCAAGATTGGGAAGAAAAAGAGGTTTAATTGAACTTATAGTTCCACATGGCTGGGAAGGCCTCAGAATCATGACGGGAGGTGAAAGCTACTTCTTACACGGCGGCAGCAAGAGAAAAATGAGGAAGAAGCAAAAGTGGAAACACCTGACAAACCCATCAAATCTCATGAGACTTACTATCACGAGAATAGCACAGCAAAGACCAGCCCCCATGATTCAATTACCTCCCCATGGGTCCCCCCACAACAACATGTGGGAATTCTGGGAGATACAATTCAAGTTGAGATTTGAATGGGGACACATCAAAACCATATATCATTCTGCCCCGACCCCTCCAAATCTCATGTCCTCACATTTTAAAACCAATCATGCCTTCCCAACAGTCCTCCAACATCTTAACTCATTTCAGCATTAACTCAAAAGTCCACAGTACAAAGTTGCATCTGACACAAGGCACCCTAGATACAGCGGGGGTACAGGTATTGAGTAAATATAGCCATTCCAAATAGGATAACTTGGCCAAAACAAAAGGGGTATAGGGTCCATGCAAGTCCGAAATCCAGCGGGTCAGTCAAATTTTAAAGCTCCGAAATGATCTCCTTTGGCTCCAGGTCTCACATCCAGGTCATGATGATGCAAGAGGTGGGTTCCCATGGTCTTGGGCAGCTCTGCTCCTGTGGCTTTGCAGGGTACAGCCTCCCTCTTGGCTGCTTTCACAGGCTGGCGTTGATTGTCTGCAGCTTTTCCAGGCGCATGGTGCAAGCTGTCAGTGGATCTACTATTCTGGAGTCTGGAGGATGGTAGCCCTCTTCTCACGGGCTCGGCGAGGCAGTGCCCCAGTAGGGACTCTGTGTGGGGGCTCCGACCCCACATTTCCCTTCCGCACTGTCCTAGCAGAGGCTCTCCATGAGGGCCCTGCCCCTGCGGCAAACTTCTGTCTGGGCACCCAGGCGTTTCCACACATCTGAAAACTAGGCAGAGGTTCCCAAACCTCAGTTCTTGACTTCTGTGCACCCACAGGCTCAACACCATGTGGAAGCTGTATTAGACACTATTTCTAGGTACAAGAGTAAGACAAACAAAAATCCCTGCTCTCATGGATCTTACATTCTTGTGATGAACACATATTATAAACAAATGAATAATATAAAATGTATCAGGCAGTGCTCAGTGCTCTAAAAATATAAAGCCCTAAAACAGAATAAAAAGTCATGGAGTGGGGAATACTATTTCAGGTAGGGTGGTCAAAGAAAGCCTCTCTGAGGTGGTGACTTAGGCAGAAACCAAAATGAAGACATAGGAATGAGCCCTCCAAACTTGTTGAAGGAAAGCATTCCAGAATGCCAGGCCTAATGAGAAAAGAGGCTGGCAAACTTGATGCAAACAAGAAAGACAGTAAGATTAATGTAGAATCTGTAAGAAAATGGTGGCAATGGCCTTGTAGGCCACGGTAAAAGGGCAGTGGACTTGTCCTAATATGTGATAAGAAGTCGCTGGAGAAGTTCTAAATCTGTTGTGTGAAAACAATGAAAACTGGAGGAAGGAAGGAAATGGTTCCTATGTTACTGCAGTAGCCTAAGAGAGAGTAGAGGAGTCAGAACTGAAGTGGTAGCCACAGAGAAGTGGAAGGGAGTGGGGCTGAAGAGTGAGCAGATCACAAACGGCCAATGACTTAATCATAATGAAGCCTCCACGGAGTTTGGAGGGCTTCCAAGAAAAACTAGAACACATCCAGGAGCTGGGTAGGTGGCGCACCCCAACTCCATGGGGATGGAAGCTCCTGCATTCAGGACCCTTCTAGACCTTGTCCTATATATCTCTTCATGTAGCTGTTCATTTGTATCCTTTAAAATGCCCTTCATAATAAAGCAGTAAATGTTTGCCCTGAGTTGAGCCACTCTAGCAAATTTATCGAACCCAAGGAGGAGGCCTTGGTAACCTCTATGTATGGCCACTTGGTCAGAAGCATAGGTAAACAACCTGGGGCTTCCAACTGGCATTGGAAAAAGTGGGGGCAGTCTTGTGGGACTGAGCCCCCTCAACCTGGGGAATATGATGCTATTTCAAGGTAGGAAACTGGATGGAACTGTTGGAACTGAATGGGGGGACACCCAGCTGGTGTCTGCTGCAAAACTGATTGCTTGCTTGATGTACAGAGAAAAACTTACGTATGAATATATGTTATCAGAAGCGTGTTGTGCAAGAAACTGTGTGTGTGTTTTCTACATAGTCAGTTAGATTGATCTGACAGCAGATTAGGGAAAAGGAGATATAATTAGGGTATCATCAGTTCGGAGAAAACATTTAAAGTCACATGACACTTAAATGTGATTTCCTAGTGAATAAGTATAGATAAAGAAAGCCAGAGGTCTGGGCTAAGGATTAAGCCTTGAGACCAGGTAAAAAAGGAGACTGCACAGGAACTACCGGTGAGTAGGAAGAAGTTTTCTAGAAGCTAGGCAAAGACCGTGTTTTTAAAAGGAGGCAGTGATGAATTGCATCCAGCGGTACTTAAAGATCAAGTAAAGAGAGGGCTGAGAATGAAACTTGGTTTTGGTGACTTGGAGACTTTTTAGTGATTTCAGCAAAAGTGGTTTCAATGGATTAATGTCTTTAAAAAACTGCTGCTTCCTGTGGCTTTATTTATCATTGTCAAAAGGAGAAGGGAAGCCGGGCGCGGTGGCTCACGCTTGTAATCCCAGCACTTTGGGAGGCCGAGGCGGGCGGATCACGAGGTCAGGAGATCGAGACCACGGTGAAACCCCATCTCTACTAAAAATACAAAAAAATTAGCCGGGCGTGGTGGCGGGCGCCTGTAGTCCCAGCTACTCGGAGAGGCTGAGGCAGGAGTATGGCGTGAACCCGGGAGGCGGAGCTTGCAGTGAGCCGAGATTGCGCCACTGCACTCCAGCCTGGGTGACAGAGCGAGACTCCGTCTCAAAAAAAAAAAAAAAAAAAAAAAGGAGAGGGGGAAGCTCTGGAGTTGAACTAAGCTGAAACCACCATTCTGACGGTCTGAAGTTTGGCTTATGAAGGGCATCCTCTTAATAGCTGTCAAAGATGAAGATTTTCCCCTACTTTTATATGTAAGTTTTGGGTTGTTCTGGGAAACAGGATACAGAGTTAAACAATGCTGAAGTTGACTTATCATGCTTCTGAGATGCTAACTACTCAGCTGGGTGTAGTTAAGTCTTTTTTTTTTCCCCAAGGAGTCGAGTGATATACTTTGAGTTCCTGCACATCTATAAAAAGCCACCTTGTTGCACTGCCTATGTAAAGGATAACTTCATCAATTTAGGATTCTTAGTTTATAATAATTTTTTCCTCAGAGTTCTCTGGAAGACACTCTACCACAGCACTGTCCAACAAAACTTCCTATGATAGAAATGTTCTATTCTGCACTGTCTAGTACAGTAGCCACTAGTCACACACAGCTACTGAGCACCTGAAATGTGCAAAATGCAACTGAGAAAATGAACGAAAACAAATGCTGTGTTCCTTATATTTTTGTTACGATTTTCGACTTCTTTTTCCCATTGTATTGAGGGAATATTTCTAAAACCCTGCTGCTACTTAACTCCAGAGTCACAAATTTCACTTAAGAACTCCTTCCTGCTCTCTGATTCTTTCAAATGCTCATCAGTCTCCCAGAGCAACTAATTAGTTGCTCTTTAAACTTCAACAGTTTCTCGTTTCCTGCACTAAGTCTATTTCATGGGAAGTTACCGCTCACACTGGTCAACTTCTTTTACAGTACCTACTGAATCTGTATGTGTCTATCATTCTCTGCATGCATCTTTAAAGAAAAGGGCCTGTGTTTATGTAATATTGGGTACTGTGTTGGGTTGAACCAGAAAACACATTGGAACCAAGTTCAACTCTCAGACCTAGGAGGGGAAATGTTGACATTGTTACTTCCTATATAAGTTCTCTACTGCTGCCTTAAAAATTGTCCCAAAGGTAGCAGCTTAAAACAACAAACACTTATTATCTCATAACAGGTCAGGAATCTGGGTGTGACTTAGCCAGGGGGCCTTGCGTTCAAGGTCTCTCACAAAGTTGCAAGTATCTGAAAGCCTGACTGGAGGAGGAGATCTACTTCCAAGCTCGTGCACCTGGCTGCTGACAGGTGTCAGGTCACCAGCTGTTGGCCAGATACAACAGATCCTTGACATGTGAGCTCCACAGGTTACCACACAAACATGGTAGCTGGCTTCCCTCAGCAAGTGAAATAGGGCAGCCCAACATGGATGCCAAAACCTTTCTGTAACCTAACCTCTGAAGCAGCATCCCAACATCTTGCCCCACTTGTGGAAGCAAGTCACGAGAGGTCCAGAAACACTCAAAGGGACGAGGTTACAGAGACATAAATACCAGAAGCCAGGGATCACTGGGGCCACCTTAAGAGGCTGCCTGACAAAGAAGGCAGCTTGGGGGCAGAGTTTCAACTTTGTGCTTCATGGTCCAGTCTCTCCTGCCACCGTGGGTGGCCAGCCCTTCTCTGCTGGTCACATTTCTCTTGGTAAGAGCCATTTAGTTTTTAATCCCAGTTTCAAAGTACGGAATACATGAACCAACTGTCCACTGGCTCCCCCTTCGATTCTAACTCTGGCTATTCAAAGCAGGTCCTGTCACTTACTCCTACCAGTGCTTCACAACCACAGAAATGAACACTAAGGCCTTCCCTCACAATGTTTCTTGTACTGCTTCCTGCTAAAATTTTTTTAGTTTAGTTATGGCACCCTTCCAGGGTTTCCAAGGATACTGAATTCTCCTTATTATGCTCGTTGGTCATTTCAGTGTGTCATCTGTCTGTTTTAACACATGGGCTTAGGTAACCATCCTCCTCCCAAAGTCAAGACAAGCTATTTGTTTAAGTAAGGCCCTCTACACATTCTTTAAAAGACTGTTTTGATAAATGTGACAGGAAGTGCTTGCTGGTGTTCCTAGCCATATAATTCAATTCTATTGTTGGATAAAACAAAGATATTTTAATCTACACCATCAATCCCCAGGATATTTTCTACCATGTTAAGTAACTGCTTTCTTTTAAAAAAATAATAATAATGCCACCAAACTTGGTTCCGTTTAAAACATTACAAAACTCAGTAAGCATAGCAACACTAACAATATACCTACAATCGTAAAAGGCAGGGAGACACAGCTGCTCAGCAGTATGAACTAATCGCACAGACAGGATAAACTAGTCAGAGTTATAAAGAAGTACCTACAACTGCATGCCCAGCAGTAGGCACCTGACACTGTGGAATATACATAATACTTAAAGACTAATCATAAGTTAGAATACCAGCAGTATTTTAACTCACAAACCAAAATACCCACTTCTGGTTTAACAATGAAAAAAACTTTCCCTACATCATGTATCTCTTTTACCCTCTCCCAATAGCTTATTCACTCTAGCTCCTGAGAATATTAATGATATCGGAGGGGAAAAATCAACCAAAACTGAATCAGGCAGCAACGTATTTGCTGATCTGACACCCTGGAGTACAAAGTATAGAGTTTGCCAAATAACCAGGATTCTGCTTTTTCATCTTCCGCTGACGAATACTCAAGAGAACAAGAGTTGACACCCACATAACGTCTACCACATATGGCTGTACAGGATATAACCAACACAGGCAACTATCCTGTACAGCACATGTAAGGCACAGTGCCTAAGGGTCAAACCTGATCTCACCAGATTTCCAGGTGAGGTGTTGAAAGAAAGGTGATTTTCAAACATTTTAGCACTGCACTTAGGGAATCAAATCACTTACCTTGGCAAAGATACAGGATACAAAATCATACAAAAATCAGTTGTTTCTATACACCACCAATGAACAATCCAAAAAGGAAATTGAGAGAACAATTCCATTCACAGTAGCATCAAAATGAATAAAATACTAAGGAATAAGTTCGTCCAAGGAGACAAGAGACTTTTACACTGAAAACTACAAAACACTGCTAAAATAAAGACATAAATAAATGAAAAGACATTCTATGTTCATGGATTGGAAGACTTAATTCCTAACAAAATCCCTAAAGCACTTTTTGTATAAATAAAAAAAAATCCACCCTAATGGGTTCTATCAATGGAATAGAGAGCTCAGAAGTAAACCCCTGCACATATGGTCAAATGATTTTGGACAAGGCTGCCAAGACCAACGAATGGGGAAAGTACAGTCTTTTCAAAACATGGGAGTTAGGAAAACTGGATATCCACACACAAAAGAAAAAAAAAATGGACCCTGCCTTACATCATGTTAAAAATTAGCTCAAAGTGGATCAAAGGGCTAAAGACCTAGAAGTATAAAATTCTTATAAAAAAGTAGAAAGTGTTAATGAGAAATTAAAACCCTTGTGTATTGCTGGTGAAAATGTAAAATGGTGCTGTCACTATGGAAAATAGTATGATTGTTCCTAAAAAGTTAAACACAGAATTACTATATGATACACTAGCTGCACTTCTTAGGTATATACCAAAAGTAATTCAAAGCAGGGACTTGAACAGATACTTGAAGATCAGTGTTCATAGCAACACTATTCAAATAGCCAAAAGGTGAAAGCAATCCAAATGTCCATCAACAGATGAGTGAACAAACAAAATGTGGTACACACATAAGATTATGCAGCCTTAAGAAAGAAAATTCTGACATACGCTGTAACAGTCACAAAAGACAAATACTGTAGAATTCCACCGATACGAAACATCTAGGAGTCAAATTCATAGAGACACAAAGTAGAATGTGGGGGTTGCTAGGTGCTGGGGAGAAAGGAATGAGGAGTTAATGTTTTAATGGGTATAAAGTTTTAGTTTGGGAAGATGAAAAGAGTCCTGGAGATGGATGGTGGTGATGGCTGCACAACATATTTGTATGCACTTAATGACACTGAACTATACACTTTAAAATGGTAAACCTTATCTGTATTTTACCACATAAAAAAATGTCATCCCACATAAAAAGTCCCAAGGTATGGCAAGTAAACCCAGGGCTAGTTAATTCACTGGCTTAATGTTATCAAATATCCAGGTTCTGTCTATCTTTATATTCTGACAAAAAGCAGTTACAGGGCTGGGAACTAAGGTTCTCACTGTGAGAGCCAAAAGACACAAATATAGAATGAGGGAAGTAAGGAATAACCCTGCGGTATCAATTTAAATTGGAGGTATCAGTATAAACTAGTATTTTAAAAGTTTCACTACAAAGTATTTCAATCATATACAAAAGTAGGCAGAATAGTATCATATGAATTCCTGTGTACCTATCATGCAGCTTCCACACTTATACATTCATAGACAATCTTGTTTCATCTATAAACCCATGCCACATTATTTCATGTACATCCCAGACATCAAATTATTTCACTCATAAGTATTTCAGGAAAGATTTATAAAAGACCACCATTTTCAATATAATCAAACACCATTACCGTACCTTGAAAAAATCAAAAGCACTTCCTTAATATGAAATATCCAGTAACTGTTCAAATTTCCAATTGTTTCATGTCATAAAAAATATTAAACTATTTGAATTAGGATCCTATAAGGCTTTTACAATAACACTGGAAGGAGGAAGGAAAGAGGACTGAACAAAGTCCTGAGTAAAAGTTCTAAGAATTATTAGCTGTAGCAGAGGCTAAGCGTCCCTGAGAGAGGCCATATCCCCCTTTCTCCTTTAGTAATGGCACATCCTGGCACCTTCACCCTCAGAACCCAAAAAACCACATACACACAGAGTTTTAACAGGATATTAGAGGCTGCATGTTTCTCTAATACCAAGTTCTAAACAATGGGTTATGAATAAAATTTCTGTCACATCCTTAAAAGGTGGCTACTTGCACTTCTCTCTCTTTTCTCCCCCATGGGCTAGAACACAGATTTGAGCCAGATCTGACCATGCGCACAAGAGCAATACACCTAGACCCTGAGAACAAAGCTGCAATCCTGGGTAATCTCTGGCAAAACCAGCTTATCCACTTCAGACCCCTCTCTACCACTGATGGTCACGTGAGAGAGAAACAAGCTAATTTTCTGAACCACTGTATATGTGGGTCTTTAAAGCAGTTTGGTCTATAATACATATACTAGCTTGTGTGACTGTGGGGATTTGTCTGGGTCTCCTTTTACTGGTTCAAAAAACTGGGAAGTGCTACTAATTGTTAGCTTACTTCATTTCTCTATTTTAAACAACAGAGTGTACATTTAGTAAAATAAACAACTGAAGTTATCATGTATTTAAAAATGAGATGACACATTGCAGAATTTATCTATCCATTCAACAAATGCCCACTAAATGCCAGATACTGTCCTGTGCCTGAAAATGTTACAGATGCTAAGAATGAAAATCACAGAACAAAAAATCAGGAATTCCTCATATGTGAAACTCAAATTGGAGAGAAAGAAGCCTACATACAATAAGCAAGCAAACAATAAGTAACATCATCTCAAATAATAGTAAAGATATTTTAAAAACAGGTAACATTAAATGTACATCTCTTTTGGGGTTGGAATGGAAATGAGTTAATTTACACAGGGTAGTCAAGATTATGAAGGAAGGTCTATTTCAGAATAAAAGGGGCAAGTTCAAAGCCCTCAAGAAAGCTCCTGTGGCTGGACCTACTAGTGAGCAAAGGGAGAATGACAGGAAGCACCTCTGGGGTAGGCAGAGGGAGCACAGTACTAAACCTACAATACAAGTGTTATATTACTAGTAACAGGCGAGTATTCCTGATGGAAAACAAAGAAAGCCATTACTCTCTTAATCCTATGTCTTAGTTTCAAGACAAATGATCATCCCAGTGGAAAATTGGTATTTTAGTTGCCCTGCAATCAGTAACTGACTATAATCTTATGTTCCACTTTATGTTGCTATGGACTAAATGTTCATTCCCCACAAAATTCACATGTTGAAACCTAATACTTAATATGATGTATTTGGAGGGGAGGTCTTTGGCAGGTGATCCAGTAATAAGGGTGGAGCCCTCATGAATGCAATCAGTGTGTCCCTATAAAAGAGACCTAAGAGAAAGCCCTTTTCCCTTCTGCCATGTCAAGACACAGCTGTCTCTGAACCAGAAAGCAGGTCCTCACCAGATCTGCAGGTGCCTTGATCTAGGACTTCCCAGCCTTCAGAACTGTGAGAAATAAATGTCTGTTGTTTGCTTGTAAGCCACCCAGTCTGTGGTATTCTGTTAACAGCAGCCCAAAAGGTCTTTGACAAATGTCTTCATTCTAAGACAAACATATGTATTAATTTAAAATATTTCAGGAGTAAAAAAAATATAAACTGATTTTCATCCAAGAAAGCTAAAGTTTTCTCTGATATATTAAGTTCTTTAAAACCTCACTGCTTTTGGCTGACTGCTTCATGCCTGAAATTTAGGTCTAAAAATGCAGGTTAGTAACTTAGACAAAAGCTATTTTAATTTTTATCATTTTTTTGCTATTAATTGAAGAAAGAAAAGGCCATTAAAAACAGTACACAAGCTGGGCACGGTGGTTCAGGCCTATAATTCCAGCGCTTTGGGAGGCTGAGGCTGCAGTGAGCCGAGGTCGCACTGTTGCACTCCAGCCTGGGCAACAACAGTGAGACTCCACCTCAAAAAAAAAGTACACAATATCAGAATTTAGATTTAAGAAAATAAATCTACTTTTATATAAATTCTGTGAATTCCCCTTTTCTATTGCATAGAAAGTGATTACCAAGTGTTCTAGACATGAATGAAAAGAAACTAAACATTTTATTGATACACTTGTTAAACATGTAGATGTAAAACATGCATTTATCTTCTAAACTGCACTAAAATGACAGTAAACTAATAAAAACAGTCTAAAATACGAACAAAGAAAACGCAAGGAAACAGCAGAAGGAAGGTAACAACCAATGTGCTGAAAAATAGAAAACTCAGCAAAATAAAGCGAAACCTCTGAGCATGCAAAAGGGGTTGCCAAGTCAGGACACAGAAGCACCAGGTACCCTGGAGGGTTGCAGTGAGGCATGAGACTCAAAACAGCTATTGGTTGAAACATCTATGCAAGATGCAGAGAAGCTAGACTCTAAAATAGACAACACATTTACCTTCTGGAGAAACCGAACCTGACCTAGAGAAGGTATCAATTTGAGAGGAAGCTGGTGGTGAGGTGTAAATTAAAAACAAGATTAAGTGAAAGGCTGCATAGTAATCCATGAGTTGCTGGGTGATCTTCCTGGCTCCCGGAAAGTCAGCAGCCAGGCTTAAGATGGGACCCATCCCACTTACTCACCTCCCACTGAGATAAGACACTAGAAGTTCCTTCCCATCTAGAGATATTGACCTGAGGGTCCCTGGCTCATCACCCTACAGTGAAGCCCACTAGCCGAATATCTCTGCCAGTGGACTCAAAGCTTCTAATTTACTCTTACTACCTCATTCTTAAGAACTAACAGACAACCAAGGATCACCAGATACCAAAGTCTACCAATATGAATAAGAAAAAAGAAACTCAAAGGAAATAGATGCTCAGATTAGAAAATGAAAACAAACCCAAAAAACTATTAATCTTCTCAAAGACAAGATACTCCATTTATAAAACTGGGGCTGCTTAAAACTACCACCACCAACAACACTATTTCCAAAGGGCAAAAGAGCTCTTAAAAATACAATGGTAAAAATAAATGAAAGAGTTGAGAACAAAACTGAGGAACTCCCCCAGAATGTAAAACAAAAAGGAAATGGAAAATAGTGGAGGGGGGGAGGGAAAAAAAAAGAGGACCAGTACAAAAAGTCCAAGATCCAGATAAGTTCCAGAAAGAACAAATGAAACAGAGAAGGAAAAAACAGAAGGAAATGAATCTACAAGCTGCAAGGGTCCAATGAGAACCAGTCCAATTAATGAAAAAGACCCACACCAAAGCACATCATCCAGAAAGGAAAAATCAGTAAACAGAATGGCATTAATGTTCTCAAATGTAACACCGGAAACTAACAGACAAAAGAAACACCTCCCAAATTCTAACGGAAAATGTTAACCAGCCAAACCTGAAAGTGTGGAAGTAGAATAAAGACATCTTTTCCAGGCAGGCAAGATCTCAAAAATTTTACCTCCTATGAAACCTTTCCCATAAAGCACTGGATATTGTGCACCATCCCAAAATAACAGCATAAAATGAGAAAGAAAAAGATGTGGGATCCAAGAACAAGGAGCTCCAACATAGGAGAGGCAAAAGGAATTCCCACGATGATGATGATCACAATGATAATGATGAAGGAAAATCCCAGGACAACAGCTGTGCACCAGGCTTAGAAACTGCCCAGATTGAAGCAAGTGTGTTGGAGGGATAGAGCTTAAGGCAAAAGTAAAACTGATATAACATCTGATGTGCTTCAATATACTAAGAGAGGATTTAGTCTCTGCAGAGGATTTGAGGATGAGTTAGTGACAGATTCACAGAAAATGAAACGAAGTACTCCAGACTGAAACATGATGGAGAACTCCAGGAAGAACATAAACTGATTCTTCTTGATCCTGTGGAAAATTACATTAGAAGGCTTTGGAAGGTGCGGAAAGAAAACAGTGATGGGAGATTAAAAGTCAAATGAATAAGGTTAATTTTTAACTCTAAAGAAAACAATGTTATAGTAGAAAAAAATCAGTATTATACAGCAGCCATATGTACAACGTCCACTCCTGCTCGAGTTTCCTATGGCTGCTGTAACAAATTACTGCAAATTTGGTGGCTTAAAACACCATTAATTTTTTTCTCTTACAGTTAAAGTCAAAAAACAGTTTTACTGGGCTAAGGTGAAGTTGTCAGCTGGGCTGGTTCCTTCTAGAAGCTTTAAGGGGAGAATCCATTTTCTTGCCTTTCCTCGCTTCTGGAGGCCACCTGCATTTCTTGGCTTGTGACCCTTTCCTTGCAATCACTCCTATCTCTTGCTTCCTCCTTTGATTTTCTTGCCTCCCTTTTACAGCATCCTTGTGCTCACATATTTACAGCCTACCAGGATAACCTAGGATGATCTCCCTACCTCAAAAATCCTTGATTTACTCACATCTGCAAGTCCTTTTGCCATATAAGGTAACAGTCACAGGTTGCAGAGATTAGGACCCAGATTTCTTTCGGGGACCATTATCCAGTCTATTACAACTGTGAACACTGGCTTAAACAATCAACACAGTGTAACAATACCAAGAAAGCTGGGAGGAGCAGTAGGAAGAGCCTAGCGGACCTCAGTTCTCAGCTACCATTTCCATCTGTGGATTGCTTTTAAAAACAGCTGTATGAGCATGTAATTTAGAAATATGAAAATAGGCCGGGCACGGTGGCTCATCCCTGTAATCCCAGCACTTTGGGAGGCCAAGGCAGGCAAACCATCTGAGGTCAGGGGTTCGAGATCAACCTGGCCAACATAGTGAAACCACGTCTCTACTAAAAATACAAAAAATTAGCCAGGCATGGTGGCGCACATCTGTAGTCCTAGCTACTTGGGAGGCTGAGGCAGGAAAATCACTTGAATCCAGGAGGTGGAGGCTGCAGTGAGCCAAGATGGTGCCCCTCCAGCCTGGGCAACAGAACAAGATTTCATCTAACAAAAAAAAAAAAAGAAAGAAAGAAAGAAATATGAAAACAAATACCAGAAGAAATAGCTAAGAGTTTGGGAAAGTGGATCAAGATGAGGACAGGTGAGAGAAACAGAAAACTGTTCATTTTCCTTATAAGTATTTTGAAATATGGACTTTCATTTAAAAACTATATACATGAGCTACATGGATAAAATAAAAATCAATCTAAAACAACATTAAACTTAAGATAGCTGGTAAGGGAGAGAAACCCTGATCTGAGATGAACAGGTGCCTCAAGGCTAAGGAAGCAAACAGAAAAATGGCAAAGATAAAAATTTAAAGGCAAATTACCAGCAAAAAGCACACCTTTGCTAAATATAGTAAGGTCTTAGCCTGAGCCAAACTTGAAATTCAAATACAAATTTAAAGTAACAACTAGAGATGGCTAACGTGTAGCAGTATGATGCAATCTGCTCTTTTAAGAGCTAGTGCAAAACTCCCAAGGAGGTGTTTTATTCATTTACAGAACAAATGTTAACTGATGTGAGAACACCACAATAGATGTATTTATTCTGTCAAAAATGCTGAGTAAAAAAATTAAGCTACTAGGTCTCCCTTACCCTTAAAGAGGGGCTATAAGCTGCCTTGCCACTCAAAGTATAGTCTGGGGACCACCAGCAGCAACACCAGCATCACTGGGAGCTGATCAGAAATGCAAAAATCACAGGCTCCCCCACAAGACCTAAATGCACCATCATCATCTGTATTTTAACCAGATTCCCAGGACATTCACATGCACATAAAGCTAGAAAAGTGTTGACCATCAGGCCAATACAACTCTTTTAACAAAACAGCACACTTCTGAATAAGGAATTGAGGGGAATTAAGCATTTTCACTGGTACAATAACATTTGCTTTCTATTTCTATTCTCTTCAGGCTTCTGGAGAATTTTCCAAGGGCTCTAAATATATTTGTCAGCCTACTTGAGACTCTGATAAAAGATTCAGATCATCATACAAACTGAGTAGAAGAACGAGGAGAAAGAGAAAATATTTATAATGTAAAAAATATACTATTTACAACGTCGCCCTAGGTAGCAAGGGGAGCCAATAACAGGGTGTTTTAGAGCCTCCGTGTGCCTGACACCATCCCTTCAGATGTTCCCAAACTCCATCCCTCCCTGCTATGAGAAACTGACACCAACAGTGAAGGGTGCTTTGGACCCTCCTGCATGTTCTAGGTGCACCCCACCCCACCCAATTATATTACTCTTGAGAGAAGATGCAGAATATATAATTATAGGGAATAAAAAAAACACTGGAGGTACTTGAGAAAAAAGGGAAAAGAGAGAAAAAAAGAAGCTTGAACTTCTGTTGCCACACATTATTTTTCGTTCATCGTTTCAGAGACAGGGTCATGCTACGCTGCCCAGACTGGAGTGCAGTGGCTGTTCACAGGCATGATCACTGTGCACAATAGCTTTGAACTTGTGGCTTCCAGCACTCCTCCCACCTCAGCCTCCCAATTAACTGGGATTACATACTTGCACCACCGTGCCCGGCTCAGCACAATAATTTTAAATTAGTCAAATCAATAGTCAAAGTGCCAGACCCTAAATTAATCCCAATTCTGATGAAGCTGGGAAACTAATCTCTCCCTAGTTTTTCCAAATGCCTAACCCAACCAAGCTGAAGTGTTAGTCATTAATGTAACGTATATTTATTGGAAGTGCCTGAAATGTGCCCAAAACCTCAAAAACTAGTTGATCTCAATTTGTGGACCAGAATAGGCTTTTACTCTTCTGCTGTCAAACTGTTAATTCTGTTAATCGGGCATCAGATAGCAAAATAACTACATCAATTAAATTTTGAGGCTTACTATGTGCCAAAACTAAGCATTCATGTACATTTAATCCTCTAAATAAAAAGACAAGTACTACTATTCCCATTTACAGATAAGAAAACTAAAACACAGCAATTCTCAAATGTTTGTTTCCTTACTCTCTGGTTTCCTTTGCTTGTCCAAAAAAGAAAAAAGAGAAAGGAAAAAAATCCACTTCATTTAGGAAGTCTTTCCCATGTAATACAGACCCAAATTATTTCTTCTTTGAGCTTCCCTCCAACATTCCTCCACTACAATGTATGATTCAAAAGGGGAAAAGGGCTGTGATACTACAAATAAATTTAAAAACGCATCACCAAAGAAAACTAGACAAAGAACACAAAAAGGCTCCAACACTTGAACGTGCTCAAACAAATAACTGGAAAAGATTTTTCTGAATGGTGGATATTGTGCCAGGTATTGTCAAGAGGTCAGGAAATGGCCACTCCCATTCACTATTGGAGGAAGTGAAAAATCAACACCAACTTTCTATGGTGATTTGGCAATAAATACCATAAGCCATTAAAAAAAAAAAAAATCACACCTTTCGACCCAGCAATCCCATTTCCAGAAATATATCCTAAAGCAATAAGATTCTCACAAGGATGTTCATCATGATCTTTACAATAGCAAACATTATAAACAACCTAAATGTCTAAATGAAATACACTAGAGATCCAATTAAATATCATATAGCCATTTATCTTCTCATATATATTAACTGGGAAAAAACATAATACAAAACTATACATCTGATAACAGTTTTGAAAATACATATTTGCTGTGGAAAAAGAACTATATGCTGGAAAGATCTATGCCTAAATATTAACAGATGTAACATAAAAATGGTGAGATTATACAGGCATACTTTTATTGTGCTTCATAGACACTGTTTGTTTTTTTGTTTTTTTTTTTTGAGAGGGAGTCTTGCTCAGTCGCCCAGGCTGGAGTGCAGTGGTGCGATCTCAGCTCACTGCAAGCTCCACCTCCCGGGTTCACGCCATTCTCCTGCCTCAGCCTCCCAAGTAGCTGGGACTACAGGCACCTGCCACCATGCCCAGCTAATTTTTTTTGTATTTTTAGTAGAGACGGGGTTTCACCATGTTAGCCAGGGTGGTCTCGATCTCCTGACCTCATGATCCACCTGCCTCGGCCTCCCAAAGTGCTGGGATTACAGGCGTGAGCCACCACGCCTGGCCGACACTGTGTTTTTTATAAATTGAAAGTTTGTTGTCAGGCGCAGGGGCTCATGCCTGTAATCCCAACACTTTGGGAGGCCGAGGTGGGCGGATCACTTGAGGTCAGGAGTTCGAGACCAACCTGGCCAACACGATGAAGCCCCGTCTCTACTAAACATACAAAAAAAATTGGCCAGGTGTGGTGGTCAGCGCCTGTAATCCCAGCTACTCAGGAGGCTGAGGCAGAAGAATCATTTGAACCTAGGAGGCAGAGGTTGCAGTGAGGCGAGATTGCACCACGGCACTACAGCCTGGGCAACAGAGTGGGACCACATCTCAAAAAAAAAAAAAAAAAAAAAAAGTTTGCGGCAACCTTGCTAGAAAGGCACTTTTTTTTTTTTTTTGAGATGGAGTCTTGCCCTGTTGCCCAGGCTTGGAGTGCAGTGGTGCGATCTCGGCTCACTGCAACCTCCGCCTCCTGGGTTCAAATGATTCTCCTGCCTCAGCCTCCCGAGTAGCTGGGATTACAGGCACACGCCACCACGCCCAGCTAATTTTTGTATTTTTAGTAGATGCGGGGTTTCATCATGTTGGCCAAGATGATCTAGATATCTTGACCTTGTGATCCGCCCGCCTCGCCTCCCAAAGTGCTAGGATTACAGGGGTGAGCCACCACGCCTGGCCGAATGGCATCATTTTTCCAACATGTGCTCACTTTGTGTCTCCATGTCACACTTTGGTAATTCTTGCAAAACTTCAATTTTTCCATCACTGTACCTGTTATGGTCATCTGTGATTAATGATCTTTGATATTACTATTGTAATTGTTTTGGAATGCCATGAAGCACCTCCATAAGACAGCAAATGTAATTCTTAAAAATGCTGTGTGTTCTGACTGCTCCACCTACTGGCAGTTCCCCCCTCTCTCTCCCTCCTCGGGCCTCCTGGAGACACAATATTGAAATCAGGCCAATTGCCCTAGGGGCCTCTAAGTGTTCAAGTGAAAGGAAGATAATTTAATTGATAAAGGTGACTACACTAAACAATGGATTTTCAAAGTCGACTAAACAGCTCTATATTAACAGCCCTGTATTTGAAGAAGATACCACCTAGGACTCTCATAGCTGGAAAGGAGAAGCTGATGCCTGGCTTCAAAGCTTCAAAGAACAGGCTCTTTTGTTAGGGGCTAATGCAGCTGGGTGACTTGAGGCCAATGCTCATTGACCGTTCTGAATTCTAGGGCCCAAATCTACTCTGCCTGTACTCTAGAAAAAAGCCTAGTTGAGAGCACATCTGTTTATAGCACTGTTTACTAAACATTTTAAGCCCACTGTTGAGACCTACTGCTCGGAAAAAAGACTCATTTCCAAATATTGCTGCTCACCCAAGGACTGATAGAGAGGGACAAGAAGATGTTGTTTACATGCCTGCTAACACAATATTCATTCTGCAGCCCATGGATCAAGGCGTGATTCTGACTTACAAGACAATTGTTAGCATTATTAAAGAAATATAGGCTGCAGGTGGTGGCTCACTCCTGTAATCCCAGCACTTTGGGAGGCCAAGGTGAGTGGATCGTTTGAGCCCAAGAGCTCAAGCCCAGCCTGGACAACACGTTGAAACCCCAACTCTACAAAAAGTAGAAATATGAGCCAGGTGTAGTGGTGCACACCTGAAGCCCCAACTACTTGGAAGGCTGAGGTGGGAGAATCACCTGAGCCCGGGAGGTCAAGGCTGCAGCGAGCCATGATCACATCACTGCACTGCAGCCTGGGCAACAGAGACCCTATCTCAAAAAAAAAAAAAAAAAAAAAAGAAATATATTTTGTTAGGCTATAAGTGCCTCAGACAGTGATTCCTCTTAAAGATCTGGGCAAAGTCAACTGAAAACCTCCTGGAAAGAATTCAACATTCTAGATGCCATTAAGAACATCCACGATTCATGGGAGGATGTCAAAATATCAACATTGACTACAGTTTGAAAGGAGCTGATTCCAGTCCTCATGGATAACTCCGAGGGGCTCAAGACTTCCATGTAGGAAGTAACTGCAGATGTAGTGGAAATAGCGAGAGAACTAGAATTTGAAGTGGAGCCTAAAGATGTATTGGTCCAATTTCATGATACCATCAATAGATGAGCAGTTTCTTTTTAATAAAAGAAAATGGTTTCTTGAGATGGAATCTACTGCTGGTGATGACACTGTGAACATTGTTGAAATGAAACAAACAAAATTTAGAATATTATATAAACTTAGTTGATAAAGCAGCAGTAGGATTAAAGAATTGTCTCCAATTTTGAAAGAAGTTCTACTGTGGATAAAATGCTATTAAAGAGCACTGCATGCTACAAAGAAATCTTTCATGAAAGAAGGTGTCAACTGATGCAGCAAATTTCATTTGGCACTTTTTAAGAAGTGCCAGTCACTCCAACCTTCGGCAAACACCACACTGATCGGTCAACAGCCATCAACATCAAGATAAGATCCTCCACTGGCAAAAAATGTAAACTTGCTGAAGGCTCAGATGACTATTAACATTTTTTAGCAATAATGTACTTTTTAATTGTAATGTACACTGTTGTTTCAGACTAACGCTATTGTACACTTAACAGACTACTGCATAATGTAAACATAACTTTTATTGCTCTTGGAAACCAAAAATTCGCGACTCACCTTATTGCAGTATTTGCTTTATTACAGTGATCGGGAACCAAAGCAGCAATATCTCTGAGGTATGCCTGTATTTGATTTTATTTTTTCATTTACATATAGTACATGGGCTGTGAAGTCAGAAGAACGAACAAGGTTCAACCCCTCACTCCCCCATTTTCCAACTACGTGACTTTGGGCAAGTTACTTTATCTAAGCCTTGATTTCCTCATCTATAAAATGAAAGTAATAATTTATCCTCAGAGTGAGAGGATTAAACGAGATAATGCATATAAGGCACTTATAGAGAGCTCAGTCTCTTGAGCACTTATTTTTTAAATTTCTCAGACATTTATAATCAAAGTTGTTTTTCCTTTAACAAATAAAAATTCTTAAAGATAAAAAGAATTTTGCATAGCAAGAATTTAACAAAGCTTTATTCTAATCAACCTGAGCAGTATACAAAATTATGACATTTTGGCATTTTAAGGAATATTAACAAAACTCCCAAGAAATTAGGTTGAGAATTACACATGGTGGACAAGTGACCAAAAAGGCCTACGTGTTTACTGAACAGTTAAGAACACACATTATGTCTAGGATCTAGCCTATTCTATAATGCGTAGTATAGTCTTAATTAAATAAATCACCAAAATGAACCGGTCACTTTACACACTGCCAGGAACAATCAGATTCAAGTGGAGAAAGAAGACTTAAGGTCTACAATCCAAAGACTCCAGTATCTATGAACCCAAACTGTTAAAGACTTGGATATCTTAGATATTATAGATTTTACTTAGCTTTGTTTAGAGTCCACTAATTGCATATCTAGACGTAAATTCCAAATGTGTACAACCTTCTCAGCAACTCTCCATATAGAAATCTGTATGGTTTTAATCTACTGGTTAAAAGAAAATGCTAATTTCTCAGGCAACTCATCAGATCCTCTTTAAGGCAGGGCCTATAGACCTTGCCTAATAATTCATGGATTCCTAGAATACATTTTCCTACTTTCAAGTCCAAAATGATAAAGACGCGCTGTTAAAAACATTGCAAATACAAAATAAAATGCTTCTGGAATGATATATAAGAATCCTGTGATGGCATCTCTGGTGAGAGGATGAAGAAACTGGGAGAAAGACGAGAGAAGCATACACTTGCTGTATTCCTCTTGATTTACCATTCTATATATGTATTAATATTTTTTCTGTCACCCAGGCTGGTGTGTAGTGGCACGATCATGGTTTACCGCAACCTCGAACTCCTGGGCTCAAGCAATCCTCCTGCCTTGGCCTCTTGAGTAGCTCGGACTACAGGCATGCATCATCATGCCCAGCCTTTATTAGATTTTTTTAACCTAGTTATTAAAACATAAAAATCTTTACCTGTATTTGGTTTGTATAACAGATGTACAAACTAGATTTGATTAATACAGTGGGGAAAGTTAGATGTAAATGTAGTCTGTGTGTGACTCAGAAGTATAGTGCTGCAAAATGAGTGTTTTTCTTTTGTAAATGCAGTTTATTGGCTCTAGAAAACTTTTTTTTTTTTTTTTTTTTGAGACAGTCTCGCTCCGTCACCCAGGCTGGAGTACAGGGGCGCAATCTTGGCTCATTGCAACCTTTGCCTCCTGGGTTCAAGCAATTCTCGTGCCTCAGCCTTCTGAGTAGCTGGGATTACAGGCAAGCGCCACCAAGCCCAGCTAATTTTTGTACTTTTAGTAGAGATGGCGTTTCACCATGTTGGCCAGGCTGGTCTCGAACACCTGACCTCAAGCGATCCACCCACCTTGGCCTCCCAAAGTGCTGGGATTACAGATGTGAGTCACCATGCCCAGCCTAGAAACTCATTTTTTTTTTGAGATGGAGTCTTGCTCTGTCGCCCAGGCTGGAGGGCAGCGACATGATCTCGGCTCACTGCAACCTGTACCTCCTGGGTTCAAGCGATTCTCCTGTCTCAGCCTCCTGAGTGGCTGAGATTACAGGCACGTGCCACCATGCCCAGCTAATTTTTGTAATTTTGTATGGTAGCTTGTAGGCTACCATAAACATTCACCTAGAGAAGTCTCTAAAAATATTAATTAGAAAATTCCAACTCAAGACCATTTGAAAGCAGTAAAAGACAAATTTATGGTCTTAGACCTGCAATATGGGACTTTTTAAAATTTAACTCCAAGAAACAAGTAAATATTTGTACTACATCCCCATCTCAATATCAAGCAGCATAAAATCAACTTAGAAAAGGGAAAGTAATTTACTACTCAGACTCTAGTATTATCTGTAAAATTTTAACATGGCATTAGAGAAGGTTTTCACAGTACCATAAATAGGTGTAATACCAAATGCCAAGTGCTATGGGAAATGTTTATTTCAATAAAATGGACCTCCATGTACCTAAAATGAAGGAATAATGTCTTCTATCTCCTTCGCATTCTTCACAGTGCTGGGAACTCAACAGTTACCTGTTGACTTGTGGCTGTATCTCACCTTAGCTCTACCCCCTCCCCATAAAAATCAGAGATGTAGACTCAATTAAACAGGAGTTTTAAAAATAAAACTACCAATCTCTAAATCCTTTAAACTGACACTTTCATGTTCTACCTAGACTACTCAAATTAATTACAGAAAGTACCTACCTGGTTCCTTCCCACAGAACCCGATATATATAGAAAGACTAGGAGCTCGCAAGAACTAAAACGTGAAAGCAACCAAAATGTCCATCAAAGGATGAATGAATAAACAAAAGGGATATATACACACAATGGTCTATTATTCAGCCTTAAAAAGGAAGGAAATCCTGTCACATACTACAACAGGGATGAACCCTGAAGACATTATGAAATAAGCCAGTCACAAAAACACTGTATGATTCCACTTGGAGGAGGAATCTAAAGCAGTCAAATTTACAGAAACAGAAAGTAGAATGGTAGCTGCCAAGAGCTGAGGGGAGTTGTTTAATGGGTATAGAGTTTCAGTTTTGCAAGACGAAAAAGTTCTGAGGATGTTTCACAATATGAATAGAGTTAACACTACTGAACAGTGTATTTGAAAATGGTTAAGATGGTAAATTTAATGCTATACGTTTTCTATAATATGCATAAAAACATTAGGTAGCTAAAAATTTTCACTAAAAATTGGTTCTGTTGCTAGAAAAAAAAATAATGCTCACTTTATGTCAAGGGGAAAAAAGACAGAACAAGCAATGCCTTTGCTACTACCAATTCCTTTAACAAACATTTTTGCATGTTGCATGCCTTAATAAGAAATTTGGTCAGAACTATTTATTGCCTACAATAGCCTGTTTCTCTTGAATTAGAGCCTTCCCACTCTATTAGCCAAAAGGAAAGATTCCTCTTATCTTACCTTAGAAAGTCATCTACCCTTAAGAATCTTACCTTGTGGTAAGCAGGAAAAAACAGACACGCAGGGTAACACCAAAAAGGTACTATTTCTACTTTCATGCAGAGCAGACCTACAATGAGCCTGCAATGGTAGGTTTGAAAAGTAACACTGTCCCAGATCTAACCATGTTCTTCTGGATCTTTAGAAAATTTTTAAAATTTTGCCCCCAATCCCTTTTACCTACTCTGATTTCTCTCTTAATACAAGCTACTGAAGAACTTAAATTTCCTTCTGATTAAAGTATAAAATAAGCAACTGATTCAAAATCCAATATATCTCTCTAATGTTTTTACCCATGAGAGACAGTTTTTAATAAAGGGAAAAAAAAAAGATGGGAACACGCTAAATCTGTCAAGTCCGGTATTTTAGACATGATTAATCCCTCCCATATTATCTCAGGAAAAAGTAATAAGAGGACTAGTAAGAAAAAATACCCTCCTAAATAGTCTAAACACCATTATTACCATACAAACATCCTTGATTCTTCCAAATTTGGAGTCCAGTAGAGAAGTTTCAGTAAGTGTGTAAACACAGGCATAACTCAAGATTAGAGCAGAAGTTCTTAAACCAGATCACCGGTCCACAGACCCTGTGAACTGGAAAAAGATCATTCGAAGATTCTAGAAGAGAAAACTCCATCTGGTATTTGAACATACAGAGAGGATTTAACCAATAGAAACTAAAAGCTACAAGAGTGTAACTCCCGGCAATGTGGTATATAGAAGTATTCAACGATTTGCCAAGGATTCCACATATGCCAAGAGCAAAGATCTAGATGATATTGTAATCAACTACCACCAAAATTAACTAAAAACATTCATATTCATTTTTAAAAATTAGCTGAGTTTCTTTATTACATTCAGTGTTTAAACCTGGACAGAAAACTGTTAAAGTCTACAAACTTTGGCATTCAAGGGTAGAAAACAGCCACAAAAATACTGAAAATATTAAGCAATAGTTGATACTACATCCTTAGAATGGGAAATTTAACTATTTAAAATAGAATTATGTTGTTCACTTCAGGATTTTCAGAAAAACATTGTTCCCTCTCTCTCTTCCCTTCAGTAGTTAAGTTGGGAAATAAAGAGAGTTAGCAAGCCAATTTTATGCCTTCTTTCCTAGAACAGACAACACATCACCAAACTGCTACATGTTGGGCTCGAAATAAAACACAATGTCAAGGTCACCAACTCACTTCTAATGACGAGGCAGGCAACCTAGGAATGGCACTAAATTAGGCTGTGAGAATTTCAGTGTTCCTGATAGTTGGACCTGAGCAGACATTGTGGGGAAAACTGTAAAAAATTATTCTATTCTGGCAAATATGTTACTAGTATTTAATCTCTGTAAGGGAGAGGTAAGTTTAAAAATAGATACTTTAACGTCCTGAAGGTATTCTTCCTTCACCAACATCACCAGCTGAAAGAGCTTAAGGCAGATCTAATTTGGTATCTAAAAGAACAGGGAGGGAGGAGACTGAAACAATTTCAAGTCACAGAAACTACTTTCATAGGCAATTTTTTAAGACATTCATCCACAAAAGCAGCACACTATTCTGATCACTTACCTTGTGGTTCATGAGACTTGTAAAGCATTAAAATAAAATGAAATCTACGAACAGACTAAACCAACAACTGTCAAATTTTCTGAATGATAGGATCCCCTTAACTCTTAAAATCTTAACCACCGAAGACCTTTTAAACTTTAAAATATTTCTTCATTGTAAAATAGTAATAAACCTCACACATTAACAAAAATGTTATGAAAAATGACTACGCCCCCCCCAGCAACAAAATTAATGACATTGCTTTAAATTGCTGCAAATCTCTTTAATATCTGGCCTAACAGAATGAAGATTCTCTTAATTGCTTCTGTATTCAATGTACTGTACCACAATATATTCTGTTGGTTAAATATATGAAGAAAATACAGCCTCACTCAGATACGTAGTTAGAAAGGGAGGAATATTTTAATAGGTTTTTCAGGTAGTTATGGATATACCTTTGATACTACACCAAAATTCCGCAGTGGTAGATTCTTAAAGGTTTGTGGAATCTCAAAACATATTGGCAGTCTGTCACATTAAAATTCAATGCTCTAGCATGCACTTTTACTGATGTATGACTGTTTAACATCACATGCATCGGTCACTCGTAAAAGACTGATTCACTGAGTTATGCAGATCTTCCAAATGTTGACACATTACATAGTATCAAAAAATCACATTCATTAATATGACTACTGATTTTATTTGAAAAAACATTTTAAGTATTGGGAGGCTGTCAAGCTCACAATGGCAGAGACGTGTTTTCCAAAATTCTAATTTTTGCTTGAAAGCTCAAATTTCATCATGGGCAACAAACACTGTCCACTGAAGTAACAGTTTCACTGTTCTTTTGAGAAAATGTCCACCAAATATCCAAGTCTGAATAACTATAGTTTATCAGTTATTTCAAATAAAAGTGATGTTCCATGAAAACTGCAGTTGAAACTCAAAACAGCTGCACCAGTACTGTTCCTCCAGACGACCACTGTACTGTGCTCCCTTGCAGAAGTACTCTAGGTATACCTTCCATTCTGTCATGCAGAACGTTTAACAGACATGTGTTCAAGTAGAAATTTAATAAAATTAAGTTTTCACTGCTTCAAGGACATTCTTAAAACTGATGGTTTTTTAAACTGCTAGTACACGGTGATGAAGATTACCTCTACAGGTACCCTTTTGTGCCACTGTCTTGATCTCATGCTAAGATGGCTTCTGCAGCACTGCTGCAAAGTCAGCGTATTGAAAAAGGCAAGTATCACCTGAGTACTACTGTGAAAATAGTTTTGACTTCACAGACATTTTGAATGAGTTCAGGGGTTGCCAGACGACATTTAGAGAACCGCTGGACTAAATGATATCAATTTTGATGGCAGCTACGGACTCCGACCAGAGAAATGCACATATGTACAATCACATACAATTTCACACACATCATCAGAGGGTTCACAAAGCCCTTATACCCCATCTATATATAGCACATCTCAGCTAACGAATGCCATCAGCAGACCAGCCTGGGCAACATGGTGAGACCTGTCTCTACAAAAAAAATTTTAAAAAACTAGCCGGGCGTGGTGGCCTGTGCCTGTAGTCCCAGCTACTCAGGAGGATCGCTTGAGCCTGGGAGGTTGAGGCTGCAGTAAGCCGTGATTACGCCATTGCACTCCAGCCAGGGTGACAGAGCGAGACCCTGTCTCAAAAAAAAAAAAAAAAAAAGAAAAGAAAAGAAAAGAAAAAAAAGAATGGCATTAGCAGAAAATTCAACAAATATCCAAATTATATTTAATTACTTCAAAATAAAAATTATCTACTAGGCATTACAAATAAACCTTGTTATAAACAAGAGTTGCAGTTCAACATCAAACACCTTCACCTGAACTAAAAGGAGATTAAGTTTTGAAATAAAATTATATTAGAAAAAGTAAAAGGTCTGAGGTAAGAATCCCAGCTTCACCACCTGCTCAAGATCATATAGTTAAAATTAACTTTCCCACCAGTATCTACTTGTTTCACAGGGTTTTTGTGAAGAACAGTAAATAGACGTAAAGCACCTAAAACAATGCCTGGTACATAGTTAAGCACTCAAAAAATGTAGGTACTAAAGATGGCCACGCCATGCCTTCCTTACAATGACTATATAGCAGTTTATTTATAGAAAATCTAATTTGCACCCAGGCTTTTTTCTTTTCTTTTTTGAGATGGAGTCTTGCTCTGTTGCCCAGGCTGGAGCGCAGTGGCACAATCTCGACTCACCGCAACCTCCCAGGTTCAAGCAATTCTTCTGCCTCAGCCTGAGTAGCTGGGACTACAGGCGCGCGCCACCACACCCGGCTGATTTTTGTATTTTTAGTAGAGACAGGGTTTCACCATATTGGCCAGGCTGGTCTCAAACTCCTGACCTCGTGATCTGCCTGCATCCGTCTCCTAAAGTGCTGGGATTACAGGCGTGAGCCACCGCGCCCCGCCAGCTTTTACTTTTCTGTCTGCTGAGGAAGCACCTTATGGATACTTGGTTACTTAATTATAATTTCCATCATCACCTTAAAGGACAACAAGATCATAGTTGAGGATATTAGCTAAAATTTTTTAGCTATTTCCAATCCTTCAGTTTTCCTATTTAACAGCATTAAGAAACTTACCTTTCTTCCTACAATCAACTTTAAGATAAACTAGGCAAACATTTATATGCAAATATGTAACACATTGTAACCTCTTTACTGATTTAATACATTTTTGCTTCAACCTCTCATCATTCTGCTTATTCCACAATTTTCAAGAACCTGATTTTAATATTTCGTTCACTACTATAGCGTACTAAGAAACACCTAAGGCTAATTTTTGTTTTATTTTAAGACAAAACATCAGCAATATCTTTTCAATGGCCATTATCTCTCATAATTTTTTGTCAAATGAATGTGAAAAAACTTAGTATTTTAAAATAAAGCAAGACAACTATTTGATGCTAAACAGATGCTATCATTCATGGTATTTAATGGGTAAATTTACACTACAACTTTAAGTGACTGTAGTGAATGAGGTCTACTAGACTTCAGTAGTAATGCTGGTGGTTTTTTTTGTTGTTGTTGTTGTTTTTTGAGACGGAGTCTTGCTCTGTCGCCCAGGCTGGAGTGCAGTGGCGCAGTCTCGGCTCACTGCAAGCTCCGCCTCCCAGGTTCACGCCATTCTCCTGCCTCAGCCTCTCCGAGTAGCTGGGACTACAGGTGCCCGCCACCACGCCCGGCTAATTTTTTGTATTTTTAGTAGAGATGGGGTTTCACTGTGGTCTCGATCTCCTGACCTCATGATCCGCCCGCCTCGGCCTCCCAAAGTGCTGGGATTACAAGCATGAGCCACTGCGCCCGGCAATGCTGGTGTTAAGAAAAAGAAGTGTCACATGTCATATAAGGTAAGGATATTAAATAAGACCTTTACCATAGGTCACTAGGTTTCGGAATACAGCTAATGTGCCACTATTTTTAAATCCACAAAACAACAGGGTTCTACTATTTTTTTCTACTAACTTACCTTACTGCCTAAATCTAACATGCATACTACTCTAAGAAACACAGAAGACGGCCTGGGCAACATAGCAAGACCTTGTCTCTAACAAAAAAAAAAAAAAAAAAAGAGATGCAGAAGAGAAATGATTTTAAATTCTGTTTATATTAGAGCATTAAACATATGGAATGGACTAAAAGCATTAAATTGTATGAGATATCATAATATGGACTGTTTCTCAAATTTTTACTTATGTCTTTATTTGGGGCATATTTTAGCCTCTACCATTTAAAAAATACTTTTCAAGACCCAGTCCACAAGGCTAAATCCTACCAAAAGTAAACAGAAAGCAAAGAGTTGAAAACACACAATGCACTTGGATCCAAGTTTCATAAAATCAGACTTTATAAGATAATATCCTAAAATAATTTCCTGTGAAAGTTTAAGACTATCAAATATGGAGATGAGGTTCATTATCAAATATTTAATAACATCTGATATTTTAAGACTACTAAACAATGAAAATCTACATTAAAATAATTAAAATAACTATCTTGAATGGTTAAGTTGTTCCTTTTTTTTTTTTTTTTTGAAACAGAGTCTTACTCTGTTGTCCAGGCTGGAGACCAGTGGCACAATCACAGCCTAACTGTAGCAGACCTCTCAGGCTCAAGTCTCAGCCTCCTGAGTAGCTGGGACTACAGTTGCACACCGCCATGCCCTGCTAATATTTTTAATTTTTGTAGAGACAAGGTCTCACGATGTTGTCCAGGCTGGTCTCAAACTCCTGGATTCAAGAGATCCTCTCGCCTGGCCTCCCAAAGTGCTAGGATTACAGGTGTGAGCCACTGCACCTGGCCTGTTCCATTATTTTGACCAAATATTACACATTTCAGATTATCCACATGTATTTGAATTTTTAATAATTTATTTCCACAAGTAAAATTTAAACACATTATCAAAATTGTTAGAAAAAATTTCTTACTGTTTGACTTTAAGAAATGAACTTGGCTTTCTATTTTGTTAAATTCAGATTTTAAAAACAAGTATTACATTAAACAACAAAAGGATGGGAAAGGGTCAAGTGATAGAACCATAAATGGGGCAACACTGGCCGTTGACAATGCTGGGTGACAGGAGTTCATTATACTATTCCACATACTTTCTGTAATGTTCCAGATTGATTACGTTTTTTAAAAAACCAAATAGTCAAATTAACAAACAAGCAATTATTGTATTACCTTCAGGATGAAATAAACACTGCAGAGCACTACTGGTTCAGTAGAAAACATGTGCGTGGTCATAACTTAAGCACTGACGTCCAATTTAATCATAGTGTGTGATGTAACATCGGGACACAATGGGGACAGAAATGGGGGTGATAATGTGAATAGCTTAGTTATCATCTACTAGAGGAGCAAGTCAGCTGGAAATACTAAAATTGACAAAATATAGAAATACCATTTTATTCCCAAAAAGGAAATGACGCACCAAGGAATCCAGCAGAAGAGTTGAACAACTGCTCTTAGGAGATGGACTAGGGATTAAGGAGTGGAGAGGTAGGGGACTGCCATTTTTCATCCTAAACCCTTTAGTACAGTATTAGATTTCTAAAAACTTCTTATTGTAAAATGTAACAGATAAAGAAAACCAAAAATTGAAACAAAAATGTCCAGGTTAGTCTTTACAAACATCTGTACAACCACCATCCCAGTCAAGATAGCCCCCAAGGGCCTCCCCAGCCCTTCCCAATCACAACTCCCTTCCAACAGCTTAAAGGTAGCCACTATACTGACTTTTATAGTACTTTTTACAGTATGTTTTTTTCCTTTTACTTCATAGCTTTTCTTCATAGTTTTACCAGCTTCATATGTGTCTCTAAACCTCTAGCTTAATTTTGAATGTATTTTGTAATTTATTAGTGGAATCAAAGAGTATGTATAAAACACACATACATGCTATTTGCTTCACTTTGAGAAATTTTTAGAAGGCTTTAAAGACAAATCCTCAATTTACTCATACTCCAAAGACTCTTCCTTCAAAGTAACAATAATATGAAGGTTCAAGTAATAATATCTAAATCCTCATAAGGCTCTTTTCTGCTGGGTACTGTTCTGTTTCATGTGTATAAACTCATTTAATCATCAAAACAACACTGTAAGACAGGTTTTATTGTTATCCTCATTTTATAGAGGGGAGCTAGGCACAAAGAGATGATCACACAACTGATAAATGACTGAGCAAGATTCAAACCATGTAGCCTAGCACCTGAGTCTGTGCTCTTACCTACTGTCTCATGACAAAGTTTTCAATAAAAGAAAAATTAAAAATGTAAAATATATTACTAGCAATAATTTATTTTTTATTTAAGGCCTCTAGAGAGTACGGTATCTCAAACAATTTAGCTTACCAGTAGTATTAATTACCAGTAGTAATAATTTTGTGGCCGGTGGCTCATACCTGTAATCTCAGCACTTTGGGAGGCCGAGGCAGGTGGATCACTTGAGGTCAGGAGTTCAAAACAAGCCTGGCCAACATGGCAAAACCATCTCTAATAAAAATATAAAAATGAGCCGGACATGGCAGCGTGCGCCTGTAGTCCCAGCTTCTCAAGAGTCTGAGGCAGGAGAATCACTTGAACCCGGGAGGCTGAGGATGCAGTGAGTCGAGATGGCGCCACTGCACTCCAGCCAAACAGACTGAGACTCTGTCTCACAAAAAAAAAAAAAAAAAAA